>NC_134902.1:14616363-14623863 GCF_041734735.1 Babylonia areolata | reverse complement strand
GTACCTAATATCATTCAAAGCTAAGTGTTGTGTAAGTAAATGATCAAAACGTCATAAGTACGTGCGTACTTAATATCATTCAAAGCTAAGTGTTGTGTAAGTAAAATGATTAAAATGTCACAAGTACGTGCGTACTTAATATCATTCAAAGCTAAATGTTGTGTAAGTAAAATGATTAAAACGTCACAAGTACGTGCGTACTTAATATCATTCAAAGCTAAATGTTGTGTAAGTAAAATGATTAAAACGTCACAAGTACGTGCGTACTTAATATCATTCAAAGCTAAGTGTTGTGTAAGTAAATGATTAAAACGTCATAAGTACGTGCGTACTTAATATCATTTAAAGCTAAGTGTTGTGTAAGTAAATGATCAAAACGCCGTAAGTACGTGCGTACTTGATATCATTCAAAGCTAAGTGTTGTGTAAGTAAATGATTAAAACGTCATAAGTACGTGCGTACTTAAAACTTAAAAAAGCAAAGTGTTAGGTAAGCAAATGATTAACCCGTTAAACCCGCTGGGGATTTTGCAGCCTCAGAGCTGAGGAGGGGGATGGGGTGTGCGGGGGTGGGGAGGGGAGGGGGGGGGCGTAGGAGGGACACAGGAAATATACTGAAATAAACGGTTGTTTTGTTGTTGTTTTAACTCCAAACTGACATGTGTAGGCACAGCTGAAAATGCTGCAGCAGTTAGTTCCCTTCATTTCTCTACGATCGGCTTCAGATTTACTCTGTTTACACATACCCAGACTCAAAACACTCCACTGTTGGACGCCGTCCTTTCTCTGTCTCTGGACCTTGCATTTGGAATGAACTTCCTCTTTCGCTTCGTCAGGTCTCTGCACTCAGCTCTTTCAAGTCGGGCCTTAAAACCCACCTCTTCACAAGATAGCCTCCCTCCCCTCGTGAAGTTATCAGAGGGGAATTGGTCAAGTAAGAGCAGGAAGGGGCTTGGGGGGGGGGGGGCGGAGGGGGGGGGCTGGGGGGGTGGGGGGGGGGGGGGGGTCGCGGGGCGGGGGTGGGGGGTGGGGGGGACGGGTAAAACGGGGACCAGGAGGGGGGGTGTGGATATGGAGAGAAGGGTTTTACGGCGCAAAACAGATTAGCGGTTTTTTTGTGGGGGGGTTTCGTTGTTATTTTTTGGTTGGGTTTTTATTGTTTGTTTGTTTTTTTTACGTAGTGAAAACTGAAGTTCCCAAAACGCCTCGTCCACTCGACGACTGATGCCTCGGAGAACGACAGAAAACGTCGTAAGCCTTTTTGATACTTTGTTATTTCCCTCTCGCTTAATAATGGAATCGAACCCTGTTCTTGTGATACTGTCCGACCATGTTTCGTTTTTCGTTGTGATGTGAAACGTTCTGCAAGGCTACCTGGCATGAATGCTCACATCATTCGGATGAGACGATAAACCGAGGTCCCGTGTGCAGCATGCACTTAGCGCACGTAAAAGAACCCACGGCAACAAAAGGGTTGTTCCTGGCAAAATTCTGTAGTAAAATGCACTTCGATAGGAAAAACAAATAAAACTGCACGCAGGAAAAAAAACAAAAAAATGGGTGGCGCTGTAGTATAGCGACGCGCTCTCCCTGGGGAGAGCAGCCCGAATTTCACACAGAGAAATCTGTTGTGATAAAAAGAAATACAAATCTGTCCCACCTCCCTTTCCAGGTGACCATGTCACCCAGGTGGGCTGCATCGTTCATTTCCCCGACACCGTGTGTCCCGAAAGGGACGTAGGACAACAACAACAACAACATAAAAGAAAGCTTGTGATGTGGACAAATGAAAGAGGCCATTGCTGTACATCAATAATCACGGCTGGACCCTTTTTTCTTCTTCTTTTTTCCCTCCCCCACCCCCTTCCTTTTTTTGTTGGTTTTTTGTTTGTTTGTTTGTTTTTTGCCAGTTATCATAAACACATCCCCTTGTTTTAGGAGACGTAGAGAGAAAACGACAAACGCAGAGGCAGGGGAAACCAGAGACGTGTAAACGGACGCAGACGAGGACACACAGAAAACAGAGACACGTTAGACAGGGGCACACAAGGAGACTGGGACAAATATACAGCAGGGGAGTCAGTGCTACCCCCTGCTGTTTCCTCGCGTAGTTCTGAGCGAAACAACACACCAAACAAATTCGAGTTCTACCAATTCTGTATTTGTATAACTACTTCTGCGTAAATTTAGTAAAACCGTGCACCATTCCTCACTTCCCTGTATCGCCGTGGTTCTGATGCAGAGAGAGAGAGAGCATGGTGTCAATCAGATGCTTTGTACAGGTCAAGCACGGAGATCTGGTTCAAGGAGAAGGGGGACAATTCCTGACTTATGGTGGAAAAAGAGAGTTACCCGGAGGTCTTCAGGAGATGCCGCGTTGGTGACTGCGTCAGTGGCTGATCTGTGTGAAGTGGGGGGAGGAGGGCGGGCAGTCTGATAGCAGACCTCGCTGCGGAACACAGGCAGGTGAGAGATTTAGGTTTCGTTTTCTTTTAGGGGGAGAAGTATTTATGTATATCGTCATCATAGTCAGTTGATCCTACAGACCAGCTTGGATGCCAAGGTTCCCTGAGTATTATATCTTATATCTGGCAACACGATGTGTGATTTGGCTGTTTGTATTAGTTGTAAGTGTATGTGGTATTCGATTCTGTGGTAAAAGGTTGAATTAATGTATGTGCGCCGGCGCGCGCGCCAGTATGTGTGTGTGTGTGTGTGTGTGTGTGTGTGTGTGTGTGTGTGTGTGTGTGTGTGTGTGTAAACAGTTACTGTTTAAATCTTCTATCTAGAAATATTATTGGTTAAACTTGACGTGTGATTGTGTGCTTCCGTACTGTATCAGTATGCGCACACGTGCGTGTGAACTACCATTGTTTTAAATAGGTGACGTAAATTACTTGCACGTGAGTGTGACATGATGAAGTGACTTGACATGATGACGTGTAAACACAGCGCCAAATCGTCATGAGATGGACACACACCTTCCTGTTTATGACCCAGACGGATACATGTCATCACAGATGATGACTGCCTTGCTGGACACCCACCGGAAACGCCTCAAGGTTCAGGGTTGGGATGCTCAAGTGAAATTAGCAGCGCTAAGTTTGCTCAGCGTTAATTAAGAATTTTAAAAATAAACATATTGAATTACCATAGACTTCGGAAAATTCTTAATACCAAGCAAACTTTCGCTGTTAAGTTCGTTTGTGCACAGACCCTGGACTTTATTCCACAGTAGTGTCTATGGCTCATGCAACTCAGACCAGACGACTAAAACGGAACTGTCTCGACGTTGTCTCCCTTCCCACCCAGTTTCTAACCAATCACAGAGCCGGACCTGTTATGCGCACTGCGACAAACCCTCAAACCGCTGAAGAGCCATTGAGAAGGCGTCGGATCTGTTTGTTCCGGTTGTACTGTGACCTATAACCCCACGCACATGCCGGCCGTCAAGAGTGGCCAGACTTCTGGAGTTTTCTCCGAGTTTTTCGGCCGACTTTTCTAGTTCTGCCCTGTCTGTGGGGCTGTTCAAAGCAGCATCACAAAAACCACATCACCTTTACGGTCCCAGACTTTCCCCTGCAGTTGCTGCGGCAGAACATATCTATCTGTACAGACCTCACCAGTCACCAACCATCGAGCCTGCACCAGGCAAGCCCGAGGAATGCATGTGTTAATCTTCGTTCGCGAAGTCGCACTATATCATTTTCATCATCATTTAGGCCTGTCACATATCACCCATATCTCTTTCTTTTGTTGTTTTTTTCCCCCCCTGATGTTGGTATTGTTCTTTACGTATGTTGTAGTACGCCAGAACTTCATTAAAGACTTTTTTTTTAATTGCCCTGTCAAATTCACTGAATTTGTATTGTGACATTTTGAAATAAATAGGATACCGAGGCTGTATACGGGGATTCATTTTCCACTTTTCAATAGAAGACATAAGTAAACTGAATAAGCAACCGAACAAATAGATAACATGTGAAATAGCGCCCACAGAAGACAACAAATCCAACAACAGAAAAGAAATGGAAAAAAAAGGTGGAAAAGAACCTGTCAAATTCGTCACGAGATATATCATTTCTTAAAACTGTCAACGAAAACAAAAATGTTTAGCTTTATATAGCTTTTATTCTACAAACCTTCATTTCTTTCTTTCTTTAATTATTTCCTACGCGTTTTTCATGTGTACTAGTCACGTATTTGGCCACGAAGGTCGGTTAAAGCTGTAAGTGTATAAACAGCGTGGGCTGACCTGACATTCAAACTAAAACACGCTGACGGCCAACAGTTGCCGATTGGTTAGGGCGCTGGATCCTCGCCTGAGTTTCCGGAGTTACATGCCCTGTTTCGGCACACCAGCCTGCTGGTTTTAAGGGTGGAGATTTTCCGGATCTCCCAAGTCAACATAATGTGCTCGTGCCTGAACCTCCTTCATGTCCATACGCGTGCAGAGGTCCATTATACGCACGTCAAGTTAAAGATCGTGTAATCCATGTAAGCTTTTGGTGGGTGATGGAAACAAGAACATACCCAGCATTCACACCGGGCCACGAAAACAGAGTATGGCTGCCTGCATGGCGGGGGTAAAAACGGTCATGACGGGCGCAGTTGGTTAAAGCGTTGGACTTTCAATCTGAGGGTCCTGGTTTCGAATCTCGGTGGAGCCTGGTGGGTAAAGGGTGGAGACTTTTCCGATCTCCCAGGTCAAAATATGTGCAGACCTGCCAGTGCCTGAACCCCCTTTGTGTGTATACGCACAAAGAAGATCAAATACGCACGTTAAAGATCCTGTAATCCATGTCTGCGTTCGGTTGGTTATGGAAACAAGAACATACCCAGCATGCACACCCCCGAAAACGGAGTATAGCTGCCTACATGGCGGGGTAAACAAACAAAACGGTCACACACGTAAAATATTAAATGTTACATGTTTATCTGAGTGTGTAGGTGTGCGTGCCTAAAATCTGATTGAATGACACAGGAAACGAATGATGAGCGCCCAATGGCAGCCGTCAGTCGGCTGTACCCAGGTAGGCAGCCTGTTGTGTAAATGACTCCGTGTTTGTAAAGCGCTTAGAGCTTGGTCTCCGACAGAGGATAGGCGCTATATAATTATCCATATCAATCAATCAATCAATACGCGTAAAACCCAACTCGTGCGATACGAGTGGACGTGGGCCGCATGGCCCGCAAATACATAAGAAGAAAAAAATAAAACAAGCACGCTAATGTTAATGGGAGCTGGACTCAGTATATATTGTAGCGGCCCGCGAAGAAGAAGAAGAAAAACAAACACGCTGACTTAATGAGAACTGGATTCAGAGTCTCCTGGCACCATCAGCTGACATTCACTTGAATCAAACTGTGCGGGAAAACCCCGAAAGATGCAAGTATGTGCCGCGGCGACAATGAAGCTTGGCATTACCTGTGATGTGGTCACACGGGGCCAGCCCGACAGGACGACTGATCCCCCCGTTGACAATGCCTCCCTGATAGAACGACTGATCCCCCCGTTGACAATGCCTCCCTGATAGGACGACTGATCCCCCCGTTGACAATGCCTCCCTGATAGGACGACTGATCCCCCCGTTAACAATGCCTCCCTGATAGGACGACTGATCCCCCCGTTAACAATGCCTCCCTGATAGGACGACTGATCCCCCCGTTGACAATGCCTCCCTGATAGGATGACTGATCCCCCCCGTTGACAATGCCTCCCTGATAGAACGACTGATCCCCCCGTTGACAATGCCTCCCTGATAGGACGACTGATCCCCCCGTTGACAATGCCTCCCTGATAGAACGACTGATCCTTCCGTTGACAATGCCTTCCTGATAGGACGACTGATCCCCCCGTTAACAATCCCTCCCTGATAGAACGACTGATCCTTTCGTTGACAATGCCTTCCTGATAGGACGACTGATCTCCCCGTTAACAATGCCTCCCTGATAGGACGACTGATCCCCCTGTTAACAATGCCTCCCTGATAGGACGACTGATCCCCCCGTTAACAATCCCTCCCTGATAGGATGACTGATCCTTCCGTTAACAATGCCTCCCTGATAGGACGACTGATCCCCCCGTTGACAATGCCTCCCTGATAGGACGACTGATCCCCCCGTTGACAATGCCTCCCTGATAGGACGACTGATCCTTCCGTTGACAATGCCTCCCTGATAGGACGACTGATCCCCCCGTTGACAATGCCTCCCTGATAGGACGACTGATCCTTCCGTTGACAATGCCTCCCTGATAGGACGACTGATCCCCCCGTTAACAATGCCTCCCTGATAGGACGACTGATCCCCCTGTTAACAATGCCTCCCTGATAGGACGACTGATCCCCCCGTTGACAATGCCTCCCTGATAGGATGACTGATCCTTCCGTTGACAATGCCTCCCTGATAGGACGACTGATCCTTCCGTTGACAATGCCTCCCTGATATAGGAACCTTCATGCAACTAATGGTCAGGACACATCCTACATTCCAATGTGTGTGGCTTTCTGTAGATTATGTCTGCTGTGAGTAGATGCACAAACACAGACACACACAGACACACACAGACACACACACACACACACACACACACACACACACACACACACACACACAGAGGCATACCCAGACACACACACACACACACACACACACACACACACATACATTGACACACAGAGGCACACAGTCACAACCCTCCATTCATCCACATCTCCCACCCCTTCTAACCGATAATACTCAGATGTATTCATAAATACTTTAACAAAATGTCTTCAATCACCGATATGTGTGACGGGACATTAAACAAAATTCCTCCTCCGCACACAGTCACAGATACAGGCACACACAGCCACATTCACACACACACACACACACACACCCACACACACACACACACACACACACAAACACACACACACACACACACACACACACACACAAACACACACGCACAAAAACACACACAGACACAGGCACACACACACACACACGCGCGCGCATGAACATGAATGTGTGCAGCTTTTTTTTTTAAATGCTAATTTACCATAAATAAGGACACACATGTCCATGAGTAATTTTGAAATGTGAAGTATTAACGGTGTCAAAAAATAAGAAAAAAACAAAAGAACTGAATTTTTCCTATTTTTATGCCTAATTTGGTGTCAACTGACAAAGTATTTGCAGAGAAAATGTCAATGTTAAAGTTTACCACGGACACACAGACACAGACACACAGACACACACACACACAACCGAACACCGGGTTAAAACATAGACTCACTTTGTTTACACAAGTGAGTCAAAAAAACGACGACAACAACAACAACAACAAAAACGAAAGAAAGAAAAAAGAAAATGATTTAATCTATTGAAAAAAATAAAAATAATACGCCGAAAGCAAGACAGTTAACGATCATGACACAAAGAAAAAATATTACAAATTTCGCTTGCACATTTATTTGCTTGTCACATATTTACTTGTATAAAAAAAAAATAT
>NC_134902.1:14581363-14611363 GCF_041734735.1 Babylonia areolata | reverse complement strand
TGAAACTCGGGGCTGTCTTCCCATGGCCGGGGAGAGTGTTGCACACAAGGCCTCCGGTTATCGTCTCATCAGAATGACTAGCACCCAGACCACCACTCTTCTTCTTCTTCTTCTTCGTTTGTGTGCTGCAACTCCCACGTTCACTCGTATGTACACGAGTGGGCTTTTACGTGTATGACCGTTTTTACCCCGCCATGTAGGCAGCCATACTCCGTTTTCTGGGGTGTGCATGCTGGGTATGTTCTTGTTTCCATAACCCACCGAACGCTGACATGGATTACAGGATATTTAACGCGCGTATTTGATCTCCTGCTTGCATGTACACACGAAGGGAATTCTGGCACTAGCAGGTCTGCACATACTTATATTGACCTGGGAGATCGTAAAAATATCCACTCTTTACCCGCCAGGCGCCATCACCGTGATTGGAACCCGGGACCCTCAGATTGAAAGTCCAACGCTTTAATTAACCACTCGGCTATTGCCTCCCGTCAGAGCACCACTCAAAATCTAGCGTCGGGGAAGGAGGAGGAGGGAGAGTAAACAGACCGGTACGTACATGGGACTGGAACCTGTGCGCACTCCGCTTCCTAGTCTGACGTGTTCCCTTGCTGACACTGAGGCCAACGGTCCGGTTTCAGTTTCAGTTTCTCAAGGAGGCGTCACTGCGTTCGGACCAAATCCATTTTATCTACACCACATCTTCAAGGCAGATAGATGCCTGACAGAAATAGGTCACCCTACAGAAATAGGTCACCCTACAGAAATAGGTCAAACCATACAGACTTTACAATCATGCATCACAGATGTCAGATCATGGATGACAGATCACAAACTCAAACTAAATGATAATAAGACAGAAGCACTTCTCATTCACTCAAAGCGCTCATTTTCTGACTTGTCTAAGCCTTCATCTCTCCTAGTGGAGACCTCAGACATACCTTTCTCAGCATCAACACGCAATTTAGGTTACATGCTCTCTGATGACATGACACTTGACACACACAACCACATTTGTAGGTCAGCATATGCATCACTCCTACAAATCAGCTCCATTCGGCAATATCTAACCACAGAAACCACAAAGACTTTGGTCTGTTCTTTTGTTCTATCTAGACTAGATTATGGAAATGCTCTTCTTGCTGGCTGCCCCAAATACTGTATTGACAAACTTCAAAAAGTTCAAAACTCTGCAGCACGACTCACTCTCAAAGCTAAGAAACATCAACAGATCCCCTACTCGCTACCCTTCATTGGCTCCCCATTCAAGCACGAATACAATACAAACTCTGTCCTTTGTCACAATTTCTTCAATAATTCTTGTCCTGTCTATCTTTCAGACCTACTTTCTGTCTATTCACCATCCAGACAACTCCGTTCTTCAAATGACAAGCGCACACTGTCCATTCCAAAGATTCGTACTAAAACTTATGGCGAACGTTCCTTTTCTTTTGTTGCATCTAAAAAACAATGGAATTCACTGCCCTCACACCTCTGTTACACCCCAACACCTGCATTCAAGAGAGCACTCAAAACATATCTTTTCAAACTGTACTTTTCTCACTGAATTTTTTTCCATCTGTATATGCATGCTGTGATTTTTGTTGCTGGATGTGCTTTTTGCGTTGGTGATACCTGGTTCCCTGGTGTTTATTTTTGACAGTGGTGAATGTGGCGTGCTTTGTTTTGCTGTGATTTGCACCTGTGGGATTTGACACTGTGATGGCGCATGTGTCAATTTACATATCTGTGTGTGTGTGTGTGTGTGTGTGTGTGTGTGTGTGTGTGTGTGTGTGTGTGTGTGTATACATGTATACATGTATATATGTGTATATGTGTGTGTGTATATGTATGTGTATGTGTATGTATATGTGTATGTATATGTATGTATATATGTATGTGTATATATGTGTATATATATGTGTGTATGTATATGTGTATATGTGTGTATATATATATCTTTTATCATGTCAGTTTTACATATGCATATTTTAGCCACTGTCATGTTAAACTTTGTAGACTTTGTACATATTTTACGACACTTAGTCTTAAATTTCATTATTTTTTTTATTGTGAAGCGTGGTGAGCCCCATCTGAGATGGGGGTACTGCGCTATATAAGCCTACATTTTATTATTATTATTATTATTATTATTATTATAACTCAACGCGTTTTGTCAGACCTTGGGTGCATGCTTAGAAATTTATGTGCTTATCAGAGTGGGGAGTTCTTTTTACAGAACTTTGCCATAGGACAACAGTTTTGTCAACACGGGTTCTTTTTCAGTGAGCCAAGCTTTCTAGACACAGGACCTCGGTTTATCGTTTATCAGTCATCCCGGCAGGAAAGACTGGACATGATGCTCACTTTGATTTATTTCAAGTCAAACGTGGAGGACGAAAGGCTCCACTGTTCGTGAGTGGAAATGTTAACTGCAGGCAGGAATGAAATAACCTTCTTCTTCCTTTTTATATTATAAAAAAAATATTTTAGAAACCGGGTGGTACTGTCCTTGCACAAAGGACAGGGAAGGGACACAGTTTCAGGACGAGAGGAACCTTCCTTGTCTGTAGTGGTTTTTCTATGTTGTGACAAAAAAAAAAAAACACAAAAAAAAACACCACTGAGTGTTTGCTGCACACAAGGTATTTCAACTTCGGCTTCACGGAGGACGTTAAAGCGGCGTGCGAATTTATCCATATTGCGCAACACTATGAATATAAGTAATATATATATTTTTAAATTGAAAGAAAAAAAAGAGTGGGGTAAGGGGTGGTGGGTGCTTGCCGGACCTACACATAAAAAGTAGACTAAACGCTCTTTTCAGGTCTTGAGAGCTTGTCATATTCTCTCTCTGTCTCTGCCTCTTTGTCTCTCTGTCTCACCCCCCCCCCCCTCTCTCTCTCTCTTTCTCTTTCCATTCTCGATGCGCGTGTATTCTCTCTCTCTCTCTCTCTCTCTCTGTCTCTGTCTCCCGCTCTTTCTCTTTCCCTTCTCTCTCTCTGTGCACGTGTATTTTCTCTCTCTCTCCCCCCCCTCCTCTCTCTCTCTCTCTCTCCTATTTTATATGATCATCGTGTCTAACTATCACAACAGCAAAGAGGCAGCCACTGTCCTGACTTTCTGGGCGAGCTTTTGATTAATGTGGAGAAGAGTGTCTTGCCCAAGTCACACCTTCACTGTCTCGGCCAAAAGGCCTTAGGTGCTGGGATCAGTTATCCCCAAAGGCCAACCCAAGGCTACAGCGCTAAGAACCAGTGCAGCCTTGCCTCCTAGTTTGACTCCTAGTCCTTCACAAAAGACAAATACCAGCTGTGAATGAAATCTCGCTGGAGTGGAGAAACCATTGATCATACAGCTCTCACTTTGCTGTTGGCTCAGCTGTGAGCTTGTATCCATCATCTCTGACATAAACCCAGCGAGCTGAGTGGGGCCGTTCTCTCTCTCTCTCTCTCTCTCTCTCTCTCTCTCTATATATATATATATATATATATATGTATATGTATAATTATATATACCTGTGTGTGTGTGTGTGTGTGTGTGTGTGTGTGTGTGTGTGTGTGTGTATAAACAGTGAACTAAAATAGATTAAACAATGAAATATTATGAATAAACCAAGTAGCAAAAGCAGTATTTCTTTTCCAAAGAAACCAGAAATACACGTAAAATCAAATAATTAGAATTGACAAAAATCAATAAAAACGAAACTGGGTCACGTTTAACGAACGTGTGTGTGTGTGTGTGTGTGTGTGTGTGTGTGTGTGTGTGTGTGTGTGTGTGTGTGTGTGTGTGTGTGTGTGTGTGTGTGTGTGTGCGCGCACACACACACAGACACCACCATCACCACCACCACCACCATCACCCCCACCCCCCCCCCCACACACACACACCCCAACCAACCTACCCCCCCCCTCCCCCACCCCCCAACACACACACACACACACACACACAAACGCAATTCCGTTCGTCCGAAGCCCAACTAATTTATTCATATCCTGCACCCCCACCCCCCCACCCCCCCGACCCCCCACCCCCACCCACCACCTCCGCTTTTTCCCCCGGATGGTGAGGGTGTGAGTTACACACAAGTCCTCAACACTTGATCAGTGAGCGCCCCCTAACCACCCACCTCTCTCTCTCTTTCTCTCTCTCTCCGCGCAAGCATGCCTTCCCCTGTGCTCCATACCACACTGAGTATCGTGTTAACACATAAAACACCCACCACTTCTAGTGAGACCCCAGGGCAAATTTGTCGGTTTTGCAAAACGTCCGGTAATATGCACGTTTTATGGTGTTGTGTGATGTGGTGAACAGTGTTGTGTTGTGGTGTGGTGTTATATGTAGTGTTGTGAATTTGTGTTATATGTGATGTTGTGGTGTGATGTGTTAGTGATGTGGTTTGGTGTGGCGTGGTGCGGTGTGTAGTGGTGTGGTGTGATGTGTAGTGTTGCGGTATGGCGTTTGGTATAGTGATATAAAAAAATTTAAAAAAATGCTCGGGTTATGTCTGAGTTGAGCTGAGCTGACCACTGAAGCTGTTCAGGTATCTCTTAAACTTTACTTACATCCTTTTTGGGATCCCGAAGGATACAGTGCAGACTTTATTTGTAGATTTCTTATTACTTTCAGTAGCATTTCTTTCCTTTTTTTTAATTTCTTTTTTCCCCCCAGTGTATGTCTTCGACCTACTTCCTCTCTCTATTCTTGATATCACCTTTTCGCTGACAGCAATGAAATAGTCGGTGGGTTGTGATTTTTCTTCAGCTGAGATTGAGAAAACTATGTGGTGTCTCTGGATCAGTCACCTTTGGGGTGGTGCTATGTGGTGTCTCTGGGTCAGTCACCTTTGGGGTGGTGCTATGTGGTGTCTCTGGATCAGTCACCTTTGGGGTGGTGCTATGTGGTGTCTCTGGGTCAGTCACCTTTGGGGTGGTGTGCTATGTGTTGTCTCTGGATCAGTCACCTTTGGGGTGGTGTGCTATGTGTTGTCTGTGGGTCAGTCACCTTTGGGGTGGTGCTATGTGTTGTCTCTGGGTCAGTCACCTTTGGGGTGGTGCTATGTGGTGTCTGTGGATCAGTCACCTTTGGGGTGGTGCTATGTGTTGTCTGTGGATCAGTCACCTTTGGGGTGGTGCTATGTGGTGTCTCTGGATCAGTCACCTTTGGGGTGGTGCTATGTGGTGTCTCTGGATCAGTCACCTTTGGGGTGGTGCTATGTGGTGTCTCTGGGTCAGTCACCTTTGGGGTGGTGCTATGTGGTGTCTCTGGGTCAGTCACCTTTGGGGTGGTGTGTTATGTGGTGTCTCTGGGTCAGTCACCTTTGGGGTGGTGTGCTATGTGGTGTCTCTGGGTCAGTCACCTTTGGGGTGGTGTGTTATGTGGTGTCTCTGGGTCAGTCACCTTTGGGGTGGTGCTATGTGGTGTCTCTGGATCAGTCACCTTTGGGGGGGTGCTATGTGGTGTCTCTGGATCAGTCACCTTTGGGGTGGTGCTATGTGGTGTCTCTGGGTCAGTCACCTTTGGGGTGGTGTGTTATGTGGTGTCTCTGGATCAGTCACCTTTGGGGTGGTGTGCTATGTGGTGTCTCTGGATCAGTCACCTTTGGGGTGGTGTGTTATGTGGTGTCTCTGGGTCAGTCACCTTTGGGGTGGTGTGTTATGTGGTGTCTCTGGATCAGTCACCTTTGGGGTGGTGCTATGTGGTGTCTCTGGGTCAGTCACCTTTGGGGTGGTGCTATGTGGTGTCTCTGGGTCAGTCACCTTTGGGGTGGTGCTATGTGGTGTCTCTGGATCAGTCACCTTTGGGGTGGTGCTATGTGGTGTCTCTGGATCAGTCACCTTTGGGGTGGTCCACTGGTATCGTGGAAGTACGTGGCGAGTCCTTGGGGAAACGAAACTGCTTTGATATTAGGTCTGCAGCTAGCTCTTTCCCCAACAGATAATCCAAATTACCCCCAGCTGTTGTCTTCGAAGAATGTGAATTCTCCTTTCTACTACCAAACTATCCCCTCCGAACTTTCAGTTTATTTGATTTTTGATACGAAGCACTATACATAAGATGTCGTAGTGTTGCACTGCACTGTACCGTATTCATTTCTTAGCACAATATATTGTTCCCTGTTTGAAGTTCAGACCGCTTTTCCCAGAAAGAGTGCGTTACCAAAAAAAAACAATGACACCTCTTCTGCCCCGTGTAATTGTTTTGCACGAGTATAAATTTGTTTCGGTTTTATCTTTTCTGTCAATTTTGTTTTCGAAAGGTTTCGATTTTGTTGCTGCCGTTATTATTCTTTTATGTGCTCTTATCAGAATCTGCACGTGAAACCTCACTTTATCGTATCACCAATGTGTTAGAAGAGAGAGAGAGAGAGAGAGAGAGAGAGAGAGAAGTTTAGATATTCCATTACAAACCTGCAATTTATTCAAAGCACAAAATTCTCTGTTCATACATTTTGTGTCCACATCACGATTTTACAACTTCTTTATTGACTCACTTGTGTAAACAAAGTGAGTCTATGTTTTAACCCGGTGTTCGGTTGTGTGTGTGTGTGTGTGTGTGTGTGTGTGTGTGTGTGTGTGTCCGTGTGTCTGTGTGTCCGTGGTAAACTTTAACACTGACATTTTCTCTGCAAATACTTTGTCAGTTGACACCAAATTTGGCATAAAAATAGGAAAAATTCAGTTCTTTCCAGTCATTTTGTTTAAAACAATACTGAACCTCTGGGATGGGCACAAAAAAATTAAAAAAAGAAGCCTAATTATATGCAAACTGCATTTACTGTTATATTTATATTTTTTGTATTCTCTAAACTTGGCACTTTGACCTCTTATTCTGACACAACAACAAGAGGAGTCATTATTATCATTTTTTGTTCAAACAGGAACTTCTTTTGCTAAGCATGGAATTTTTTTTATTTATTTTGCAAACGTTTTGGTGCAGATAGTAAACAAAGGAAATTACTCTGTAATTAATGCTAGGGGACTTAATTTATCACAAGTGAGTCTTGAAGGCCTTGCCTCTCTTGTTTTTCTATAGTTCGTGCCTACATAGCTCGATCTGATGGAAGGGGGCACTCAAAATGGTTGTGATTTCGATTTTGGGGCACACATCTAATCCCGGTTCTCACTGTGCAAGCGTTCTGAAGGTGTCAGAGTGGTGCTAGATAAGTTCACTCTCCCCTGTCAGTCACCATTACTGGAGGCAGGTTTTGGGCGATGAGTTCTACTCTGATTTTTCTGTCGCCACAGTTCGAGACGAGTTCTGTGTAACAACTGGCTGTCGTGTTCGTTTCATTCTGACTACCGCTTGAGACAGCTCTTGACAGGGGCCCAGCATGCCTGTTAGAAGCAAATTCTGCATGTTTTTAAAACCATCTGCCTTGAGACGAAAGGCACAATAGCCGAATGGTTAAAGGGTTGGACTTTCAGTCTGAGGGTCCCGGGTTCGAATCTCGGTAACGGCGCCTGGTGGGTGAAGGGTGGAGATTTTTTTCCGATCTCCCAGGTCAAAATGTGTGCAGACCTCCTAGTGCCTGAACTCCCTTCGTGTGTATATGCAAGCAGAAGGTCAAATACGCACGTAAATGATCGTGCAATCCCTGTCAGCGTTCGGTGGGTTATGGAAGCAAGAACATTCCCAGCATGCACCCCCCGAAAACGGAGTATGGCTGCCTACTTGGCGGGGTAAAAACGGTCATACACGTAAAAGCCCACTCGTGTACATACGAGTGAACGTGGGAGTTGCAATCCACGAACGAAGAATAATTAGAAGAATTTGCCTTAAGACAATATTGCCCAGGGCATTTCTGTAGGGGGAGGTATGTTTACTAAACACTACACCTCTGTCATCACCAAAAGTCGAGGTCTCCGCCACTTACTTGGCAAAGGGACAGAAGCTCTCCAAACCTCTCCGCCAATCAGATGATCAGGCCGAGGTGACCAATGAAATGCCGGTGGTCTGACGTAGATTTTGCGCGTCACACACGAAGGCGTCTTGGAAGAAAATGGGAAGTGGTTGGTTGGATGTGTGCAGAACACACACAGGGGCCTGGAACTGCATGTCTTGCTGCTGAAGAAGGCACACACACACTCGTACACACATACACACGCACACTCGAACTTGCAGGGCAAAACTACTGTCACATTGCCAACATCATCTCACTGAACTGCACTGAGCAGACTGTGAAATATAAGTCAATGTGAATCTGCTGCAACCATTGAATTGTAAATACTAGTGTGAATTCCGCTGAGGCCTTCTTCCGAAGACATCAAGTTAAGTGCGAAGGTGAGTTTTTTGCTTTAAAAAAATATTTTTTATATTTTTTAATTTGTTATATTTCTATTATCACCTTGCGTTTATTTAATGCATTTAAAAAGATAGTTTTGATGGTGTTGTTTTGTTGTAGTTTTTTTTTTCTTCTTCTCTTCTTTCTTCTTCTTCTCTTCTCTCTCTCTCTCTCTCTCTCTCTCTCTCTCTCTCTCTCCTTTTGTGGTCGCCAAACAACCGCATAATGAAGTCTTACTGCACGCTCTCAAGTGTCCGCGTTTACTTCTTTAAAGATGTTATCATCCTTGTTTGATATCCTGCTGTCGATGTTTTTGAAAAGATGCATCCATTTGTTCTATAATATGTGTGTGTGTGTGTGTGTGTGTGTGTGTGTGTGTGTGTGTGTGTGTGTGTGTGTGTGTGTGTGTGTTTGTTGGGGGATCTGTCTGTATGTCTGTCTCTGTCTCTCTCTGTCTCTAATTCTCTCTCTTTACCTCACTGTCTCTATATCTCTCTTCCTCTCTCTCTCTGTCTCTGTCTTTCTCTTGCCCTTCAGGCCCCCCCTCCCACCCCCCTCCCATCTCTTAAAATGCGATTTTCCTTGTTTGATAATAAGCTGTTTATCTATATAGCTAGTCCTCCCTCCCTGTCTGTCTGTCTTCTGTCTCTCTCTCTCTCTCTCTCTCACCCTTCCACCTCTCTCCCATCTCTTAAAATGCGATTTTCCTTGTTTGATAATAAGCTATTTATCTATATCTCTAGTCCTCAGCCCCTGTCTGTCTTTGCACTTGTCCGTGTTTTATTTTGAGGCTCTTTATCTGTGTAGTCTGTCTCTGCCTCTACTTGTCTGTCTGTCAACTGACTTACTTTCTGTGCAGTTTTGGCGTGTATTTATGAGAAGCGCTTTTACCTTCTTCTTCTTCTTTGTTCGTGGGCTGCAACTCCCACGTTCACTCGTATATACGCGAGTGGGCTTTTACGTGTATGACCGTTTGTTTTTTTTACCCCGCCATGTAGGCAGCCATACTCCGCTTTCGGGGGTGCGCTTTTACCTATATCTCATACTCTGTCTCTCTTTCGTTTTTTTTTGTTTTTTTTTCCCCCGCGAAGGCCATTGTCCGTCTGACTGCCTTTCTGTTCCTTAGTGTTGATGTTGGTAGAGTTGTTGGTATGTGTGTGTGTATATATATATATATATATATATATATAATTTTATATTAATAGTAAAGCGGCACAAGCGTTGTGGTATTCCTCAACATGGGCACAGCACAAGCAACGTTGACGTTGAGTGGTGTGCCGCTTTGTTGCCAGTGTTCTTTATTCTTTGACACCACAACCGTCCGACTGTCTTTAGAGGGATCAGGTGAACAGTAGTCCTTCTGGAGGACGACGAAGACTGGGTGTGTAGAAAAACAAAACAAAACAAAACAAAGAAACACCAATGCCGTTGTAAAAAAAAAAAAAACATCTGTGACTTTCGTTGACAAATAGTTTTTGTTTTCATTGTCGTGTCTGTCTAACCTTGCTTGTTGCTGTCCAGCTTGAGATTTGGCGGTCATACTTCCACTTAATTTTTTTCTTGTTTGGTTGGTTGGTTGGTTGGTTGTTTATTTGCTGAATTGCTTTTTTTTGTTTTCTTGATATTTCCCGTTACAACTGTAGAAACTGGGCGAAGACACGGGTCTGTTGTTTAAAAAAATAAAAAAAAAAAAAAACCCAGCGAAACGGAAATTCATATAGCGAAATTCGGTTCAGGGAATAAAATCACTCTATCTGTCTCTGTCTCTGTCTCTCCTCCTCCTTCTTTTTTTTTTTTTTTTTTTTTTTTTGGTCGTCTTTTTCTTCTCTGTCTGTTCTCTGTTTCTGTTTATGTCTGTTTGTCTGTCTGTCTGTCTGTCTGTCTGTCTCTCCTCCTCCTCCTCCTTCCTCTTCATTTTTTTGTCGTCTTCTTCTTCTCTGTCTGTCTGTCCCTGTTTCTGTTTATGTCTGTTTGTCTGTCTGTCTTCCTCTCTGTCTCTGTCTGTCTGTCCCCCCTTCTCACTCTCTCTCGTTCTCTCTTAAACGGATGTTTATTGTTTATCAAGCGAGACCCCACCCCTTCCCACCCCCCTTGACACGGGCCGACACGGCCGAATCAATAAACCATTGAGAGTTTCTCTCTCTCTCTGTCTCTGTCTGTCTGTCCCTCTCTGTGTCTGTCTCTGTCTCTCTCTCTGTATATATTGCTTTGTATATGAGGGGCTTTGGCCTGTGTACGGTTTGAACTTAGCCATCCGAGTTCAAATCATTTTCTCTCTCGCTCACATCTCTTTTCTATGTGTTTATCTAATTATTTTCTTTCTTTGTTTGTTTATTCTTTCATTCATTCATTATTTATTTATTCATTCATTATTTATTTATTTATTTATTCATTTATTTATTTATTTATTTGTGACAGGCATTTTCTACCACATGATTTCGGCTGGACTACAACTGATCATACACTAAGATGAAAGAAAAAAAATTCCCAGTCATCCAACAGAAGTTCTTTCATACTTTCGCCGCTGTGTAGCTGTCTCTCTCTCTTTAAAAAGTAGAAGGAAGAAGAAGAAGAAATTTTACATAGCGCTACAATACAAGCAGAATGAGCAAGCTCTAAGCGCTTCACAATTAACAGATTTAACACTGATTAAACATGTTTCTTTTTTTAAAAAGAAGAAAAAAAAGAATCGAATAATAAACACACAAGATGAAGCAGAAACATAATAAGAAAAGAGTCCTACAAAATCATATAAGCACAATCATTGATGATGTAAAAGCACAACCTGCAAGTATGATGTTATATATAATAAGTCCCGAAAACGATATGCGGCTGCCCACACAGGCGGGTTTAACCGATGATCAAAAACACGGAACAGACCACTCCATTGCTGACTCAAGCGAAACGCGCTGCTGGAAACCCCAGGAACATAGAAGGAGGAGGAGGAGAAGAAGAAGTAGGAGGAGAAGAAGACGAAAGACGAGGAGGAGGAGGAGAAGAAGAAGGACGAGGAGGAGAAGAAGAAGGACGAGGAGAAGAAGGAGGAGGAGGAGAAGAAGGAGGAGAAGAAGGGCGAGGAGGAGGAGGAGAAGAAGACGGAGGAGGAGGAGAAGAAGAAGAAGAAAAAAAGATGATGAAGGAGGAGGAGAAGACGAAGAAGGACGAGGAGGAGGAGAAGAAGAAGGAGGAGGAGGAGAAGGAGGAGGAGGAGAAGAAGAAGGATAAGACGAAGGACGAAGAGGAGGAGGAGAAGAAGGAGGAGGAGGAGAAGAAGAAGGACGAGGAGGAGGAGAAGAAGGAGAAGAAGAAGGAGGAGGAGAAGAAGAAGAAGAAGAAGAAGGACGAGGAGGAGGAGAAAAAGAAGGAGAAGAAGAAGGATAAGACGGACGAGGAGGAGGAGGAGAAGAAGAAGGAGAAGAAGGACGACGAGGAGGAGGAGATAAGGAGAAGAAGGAGGAGGAGGAGAAGAAGAACAAGAAGAAGAACAAGAAGCCAGTTAACGAGCAAACAAGTACATCGTTCGCGACAAAAACAAAACAAAAAACAAACAAACAAAAACAAAAATAAAAAAAACACCAACTAAATCGCCTTTTTCGAGTTTACCGACGCCATTGTCAAGCGAAATATTAATGTAGGAGATCGAAGTCGGGTCTCACTAATGGATGCGCTCAGGTGGGGTTTTTTTTTTTTTAGGTTATTTTATTTTATTTTTTTTATTCCACCAACCGGCCATTTTCCTCCGAACAAGGCCGGGGTGTAGCTGGGGATTTTTTCACCCCTCCCCCCCCCCCCCCCCCCCCCCTTTCAAGGCCCTCGCCTTTGTCAATTCCTTAGTTGTTGTGTTTATGGAAGGATTACCACCGTGACGAGTTTTCAGTAGACGTGGTAATGTGAACTGTGTGTGTGTGTGTGTGTGTGTGTGTGTGTGTGTGTGTGTGTTCGTGTGTGTGTGTGTGTGTGTGTGTGTGTGTGTGTGTGTGTGTGTGTTCGTGAGTGTGTGTGTGTGTGTGTGTGTGTGTGTGCGCGTGTGTATGTGTGTGTGTGTGTGTGTGTGTGTGTGTGTGTGTGTTGTGTTCGGCTTAAATTCTGCCTCGGGTCTTTCAGAAGGATTTAGATTATTTTGAAAAAAAAAAAAAAAAAAAAAAAAAAAAGAGGGGGCGGGGGCGTGAATACAAGGAGAAAAAAAATAATGAAAGGTGATGACGGAGGAGGAGAAGGAGAAAAGAAGGAGAAGAATAAGAAGGAGCTTTGCAGTAATGTTCACACACGCAACCAGGAAGTCACTGCTAACAATTTAAGAAGTAATTTTTTTTTTTTTTAAACCTGCCCGCAAATTTGAAGGTGAAAAAAAAACCACCAACCACGAAAAACAAAACAACCACGAAAAACAAAACAACCACCAACAAACAAACGAACAAACAACAGGATCACATATCACATAGTTAAACATAATTGAACTCAGACAGAGGGGGTGGTGGGGGGGGGGGCGGGGGCGGGGATGTGGGGGGGGGGGGGGGGAGAGGGGAATGGAAAAGAGGAAGAGGAGAAGAGACAATTGAGGGATGGATTAAGTGTGTGTGTGTGTGTGTGTCTGTGTGTGTGTGTTTTTTTGTTTCTTCCTTTACTGAATGGCGGGAGGGATTAAAATGTGTGTGGATTGTGTCTGTGCCTGCGTAGGCGCTGTGTTCATGTGTGCATATTTGTCAGCAGTCAGCAGGCAATTAAGGAGACGAAGCGAGTTGGGTGAAGCAGACGAGTTATGAGCTGATGAGCGTGTTCTTTACCCATCCCACCCACCTTTCAATATACTGCACGCAACACATCGGGCCGACGCTGACAATGCGGGGAGGGGAGAAATCTAAGGGAGCTAACTGACTTGACAAGCCAGCCGAACACTCAATGGATCCTTTAATGATCCTTTCGCAGCTGCCATCGCTGGTCAGCAACTGAAGTGCTGAGTGGACAGTATTGGTGGACAATATCAGTGTACTAGCTCACTAAGTGGACAGTGTTAGTGGCTAGTAGTTGCGAACAGTTGGCTTATTTGTGGATGGTATTTTGTCGTAAGTGGAGAATATTATATCACTCACTGATTTTTTTTTTTTTTTTTTTTTTTTAAGATGTATGATCCAATACATTTTTTTCCCATTGCACAGAAGATTATATTTCTACATATAGAGATATACATCACAAGGGTTTGTTTGTTTTTTGTGGGTTTTTTTTTTTTTTTAAGGAAAAGAAAAAATCCAAATACATACCAAGCAAACAACACATTTCACAAGTTTCATCACACTGAAGTACATTCTCTTTAAAGTCGAAATTTATATAAAGATCCAGTACATTGTTTAACAATAAAAATGCTTTTTTTTATATAAAGATCCAGCACATTGTTAAACAATAAAAATGCTTTTTTATATAAAGATCCAGTACATTATTTAACAATAAAAATGCTGTTTATGTAAAGATCCAGTACATTGTTTAACAATAAAAATGCTGTTTATATAAAGATCCAGTACATTGTTTAAAAATAAAAATGCTGTACATTGTTTAACATTAAAAATGTTTTTTAACATTTTTATAAAGATCCAGTACATTGTTTAACAATAAAAATGCTTTTTATATAAAGATCCAGTACATTGTATAACAATAAAAATACTTTTATTATTTTAAGATCCAGTACATTGTTTAACAATAAAAATGCTTTTTTTTATATAAAGATCCAGTACCTTGTTTAACATTAAAAATGCTTTTTTTAAATATAAAGATCCAGTACATTAACAATAAAAATGCTTTTTTTATATAAAGATCCAGTACATTGTTTAACAATAAACAATTTTTTATATATAAAGATCCAATAAAAATGGGTTTTTTATATAAAGATCCAGGACATTGTTTAACAATAATTTTTTTATATATAAAGATCCAGTACATTGTTTAACAATAAAAATGGTTTCTCCGTCATCGCCGCGGAGTACGGTGGCCGAATGTTTTATACGCTGGATTCTGGCCCGGGTTTCCTGAGTCCGATCCCTGGTTTTGGCCGGCGCACCTGGTGGCTTATTAAGGATGGAGAAGTTTCCCGATCTCCAAGGTCAACATATGTGCAGACCTGCTAGTTTCCTGGACGCCCTTCATGTGTGAATACGCACGCAGAAGATCAAATATGCACGTTAAAGATCCTGTAATCTATGTCAGTGTTCGGTGAGACATTGAAACAGAAACGTCCCCAGCATGCACACCCCCGAAAGAAAACGGAGTATGGCTGCCTATATAGCAGTCCGGGGGGAAAAAAGAAAAGAAAAAAGAAAGGTTATGCACGTGAAAGGTTATGTGTGTGTGTGTGTGTGTGTGTGTGTGTGTGTGTGCGTGTGCGTGATTGAAACGTAATGCTGAGTGTGACCTGCCATACACTGACGTACGGATTGCATCTGACACACAAACAGGAGAGACAGACACAACAACCTAACCAACTTGCCTTACTCACCATGGTTACCATGGTCACCGTAATTATTACGTGCCTTGCGTGATCGAGTGAGTGACGCAGGAGAGGACCTTGTAAATTTCAGCCACGTGTTGATGCCGTATCTTGTTTGGTGATGATTGTGTGTGTGTGTGTGTGTGTGTGTGTGTGTGTGTGTGTGTGTGTGTGTGTGTGTGTGTGTGTGTGTGTGTGTATGTGTGTA
Organism: Babylonia areolata; assembly: GCF_041734735.1. Classification (NCBI taxonomy): domain Eukaryota; kingdom Metazoa; phylum Mollusca; class Gastropoda; order Neogastropoda; family Buccinidae; genus Babylonia; species Babylonia areolata. The sequence goes on along the minus strand of NC_134902.1, from coordinate 14,596,396 downwards.
CGTGTGTGTGTGTGTGTGTGCGTGTGTGCGTGCGTGTGTGTGTGTGTGTGTGTACGTGTGTGCGTGTGAACCTCATCCTCCTTCCTCTTCACGATAAAACAGAAGGGTGTGGGTAACAGAGAACCTGGCCAATACCCTTTGTGTGCCGCAAACACTGCTGATGATAGTCAACCCTTCTTGTCTTAAAGAAAGACAACACGCGATGTGCTTTGTTCCAAGAAACCAAACATCAGGGAAACAAGAGAAAAAAAAAATCTCAACCTTACTGGCTTCTGTGTCTGTTAATTGCGAGTCATTATCCCCCGACTGTTAAAAAAAAACACAAAAAAACCTATCTCAATATCTCAGTTGTCATCCAACTGTCCACACCCACATCAGTCGTGTGGAGTAGTTAGCAAGGTGGTAATGACTGCAGTAGCTCGCGCAGAATAAAAGAGAGTAATAGTTTTGTCTTTGCTTTGATGTTTAAGACACTCTCTTTTTTATTTCTCTTTTTTTTCTTTTTCTTTTTTCTTTTTTGTCACAACAGATATCTCTGTGTGAAATTCGGGCTGGGCTCCCCAGGGAGAGCGCGTCGTTACACTCAGATCGCCACCCTTTTTTTTTTCTTTTTTTAAAAAATTTTTCCTGCGTGCAGTTTTATTTGATATTCCAATCGAAGTGGATTTTTCTACAGAATTTTGCTAGGAACAACCCTTTTGTTGCCGTGGGTTCTTATACGTGCGCCAAGTACATGCTTCACACGGGATCTCGGTTTATCGTATCATCCGAATTGGTTAAACGACCAGACCACCACTCAAGGTCTAGTGGAGGGGGAGAAAATATCGGCGGCTGAGTCGAGATTCGAACCAGCGGGCTCAGATTCTCTCTCTTCCTAGGCGGACGCGTTACCTCTAGGCCATCACTCTACATGTGTGTGTATAGCGTGTACAAACTCTTGGCCTCTGAATCTGAAACTGAAAGTGATACGTTCTTGATGAACTGCGACAGAAGTGGACAGTGGGTCTCCAACGGGAAGAAGTGATTGATGACAGGATGACCAAGTTTTTAACAGCGGAAGACGAAGGAGAAAGAAGAGGACAGACATGTTGGCAATAGAGTCAGAGTGATCGCCTAGAGGTAACGCGTCCGCCTTGGAAGCGAGAGAATCTGAGCGCACTGGTTCGAATTACGGCTCAGCCGCCGATATTTTCTCCCCCTCCACTAGACCTTGTGTGGTGGTCTGGACGCTAGTCATTCGGATGAGACGATAAACCGAGGTCTCGTGTGCAGCATACAATTAGCGCACGCAAAAGAACCCACGGCAACAAAAGGGTTGTTCCTGGCAAAAAACTTGGAAAAATCCACTTCGATAGGAAAAACAAATAAAACTGCACGCAGGAAAAAATACCAAAAAAAATAAAAAGAAAAAAAGGGTGGCGCTGTAGTGTATCGACGCGCTCTCCCTGGGGAGAGCAGCCCGAATTTCATGCAGAGAAATCTGTTGTGGCAAAAAGAGAAATACAATACAATGCAATGCAATGCAATACAATACAAAGATGGACTGGGAGACGCAGAGAGAGAAATTCGGATACGGATTTTTTATTCACTACAGGCCATGGCCCCTCATGAAAGTGTGGTGTAAACAAACGTTTCAGATATAATAATTATACACATGATAACTGGAGAGAGAGAGAGAGAGAGAGAGAGAGAGAGAGAGAGAGATTATGAAACAGAACCGTGTCAAGATAATATTTCTTTTGAGTTTTGGCGAATTTGTCTTCTGAAGAACGTAAAACAACTCTCTCTTTTTGTTTTTAAATCATAAATACTTTTGTTTTTATGCACGCACCTTCTCAACGAATAGCAAGGCGTGCCATGACAACCATGCAAAGATTAAGAACTTAAGACAGCTTTTGCAGCCAGTACATAGGCTTACATCATCAACTCATATATATGTGGGGGTGTTGGGGAATCCGCAAAAACAACAACAGCAACAACAAAAACCTGACGATGTATATCTGATTGATCGGTAGTTTCGCAGGTCACAAAGAAACAGTTTAGAAAAACAACAACAACAACAAAACAAAACAAAGATAATTCAGTGATTAATCAAATCTCATCATGTGTCGATTTTTTTTTTTCATGTTGCTTCTGTTTGTTGTTATTGGTCCTGTTATTATTGTTATTCCTATTCCTGTTGGTTCTTTGAATGCGACTACTACTACTACTACTACTACTACTACTACTACTACTGTTGGTTAGTGGTTGGGCAGTTGTTGTTACTGACTTTGTCAAATCACTGATGTGTTTTTTTCCTCCCAGAATATTTTAAAGGCTTCATCATCAAAAAGCTCTACCATTCATGGTTGGACAGTTTTTTGTGTGTGCTGACTTGGGCTAATCACTGATTTTTTTTTTTTCCTCACAGAACTTTAAAGACTCAATCATCACAACTACCATTCAACCAACAACAACAGCAACAACAGTAACAACAGCAACATCAACAACAACAACTTAAAGACTCAATCATCACAACTACCATTCAACCATCAACAACAACAACAACAACAACAACAAAAACCGAACACATCATTAGCGGACCTGACCTGACCACCACAGTCATGGAATTCATCACCACCACTGCCGCATCCGTTCTGACCACCGTCATCGGCGCTGGGGAAGGAGGAGGAGGAAGCGGTGGAAGCGGCGGGGAGACCCAAGACCACGTGCACGTGCACCCCAAGGACGACCACGTGATGGCGGAGATGCTGTCCATGGCCAAGAAGATGCACTTCGGGGCCTCCGTGGTGGTGGGCCCCATCTTCGTCATCCTGGGGCTGGTGGGCAACCTGCTGTCCATCATCGTCTGGAACCGCCGCCACATGAAGTCCTCCACCGGGCGGTACCTCACGGCCCTGGTGAGTTGGTGGTGGTGGTGGTGGTGGTGGGGTGGTGGTGGGGTGGTGGTGGTGGTTGGTTGTTGTTGTTGTTGGTGGTGGTGGGGTGGTGGTGGTGGTGGTGGTGGTGGTGGTGGTGGGGGTGGTGGGGGTGGTGGTGAGGTGGTGGTGGTGGTGGTGGTGGTGGGGTGGTGGTGGTGGTGGGGGGGGTTGTGGTGGTGGTGGTGGTGGGGGGGTGGGGTGGTGGGGGGTGGTGGGGTGGTGGTGTTGGTGGTGGTGGTGTGGTGGTTGGTGTCGGTGGTGGTGGTGGTGGTGGTGGTGGTGGTGGTGGTTGGTTGTTGTCGGTGGTGGTGGTTGGTGGTTGGTGGTGGTTGGTGGTGGTGGTGGTGGTTTTTGTTTTTGTTTTGTTGTTGTTCTCTCTCTCTCTCTCTCTCTCTCTCTCTCTCTCTCTCTCTCTCTCTCTCTCTCTCTGTGTGTGTTGTTGTTGCTGCTGCTGCTGCTGCTGCTGGATTCTTCGCCTTGATAAGTGTATGAGTAGTGAATGTGTTCTTCAGTCACTCTGTCATGGAGTGGTATTCGTTTTTGTCTATTTCTTTATCTCTCTATCTATGTCTGTCTATGTATCTATGTATCTATGCATATATCTATGTATCTATCTGTCTGTCTGTCTTTTTTCGTTCTTTTTTTACTTTGTAAAACATCATCGTCTTGATAAGTAAATGCATAGTTGCTTTTTGTTTGTTGTTTTTTTGGTCTTTCTTTTTGTCTTGGAATGATGTGAGTTTATTATTAGGTTGTCGATTGATTGAGTTTGTATCTTCTTGGAGAAGAAGTCTTGTTGTCATAACAGAGTAAAACGTTACTAATACACCCCCACCACCCCTCCCCCACACCCCCCACACACACCCACACACCCCTCGCAGGCTCTGGCGGACATAGGCGTGCTGGTGTGGTTCCTACTGGTGGACACCATCAAGATGACCAACCCGGAGATCGAGAAGAGCCCCTCCTACGCCTTCTTCTTCGCCTACCTGGGCTACCCGCTCTTCTTCCTGTGGGTCATCTGCTCCATCTGGTTCATGGTGGGCGTGACCGTCGACCGCTTCATCATGGTTTGCCTCATCACCAAGGCCAAGGTCAGTCAGGGGGTGGGGGTCGGGTGCCGTGGGGTGAGAGGTCAGGGTCGGGGTCGGGTGTCGAGTGTGGGGGTGTGGGTGGTAGCGTGTGGGATGGGAGTGCTAGGTGAATGGGTGTTTTGGGGAAGTTGGGATTATCTGCCTCATCACCAAAGCCAAGGTCATGATCGGGTGAGGGGTGAGGGGTGAGAGGCCAAGGTCGTGGTCGGGTGGTGAGGGTGGGTAGTGGTGGCGAGGTTTGGGACTGGTGGAAGTGGGGTACAGGGGTAGGGGTGGGGACGTCGGATGGTCTGCCTCATCACCAAAGCCAAGGTCAGGATCGGGTGAGGGGTGAGAGGTCAAGGTCAGGGTCGGGTGTCGGCTAGGGTGTGTGGGGGGTGAGGGATGATGGTGCTGGGATGGTTGCTGGCTATAGGGGTGGCGGTAGGGAAGTTGGGTGGTCTGCCTCATCGCCAAGGTCAAGGTTGGATGTCGGGTGTAAGGCGTGGGAACTTTTTATCAGGGCTGCTCAATGACTCGGTCTGACATGAAATAATTGTTGAAGGTGTGTGTGTGTGTGTGTGTGTGTGTGTGTGTGTGCGTGCGTGCGTGCTTGCGTGCGTGTGTATGTATGTTCCCGCGCGTGCATGTATACATACACGTGCAGTACATGTGCATTTGTTAACCTGAAGAGAACGAAGACGTTCAATTGTGTTGCATTGCATTGTATTGCATTGCATTGTATAAAATTGTATTGAATTGTATTAACCTCCTAATACTGATACTGGCGGTTTTGGGGTGTTTACTGTGGACATTGAGTTAAGTATGTACTTTTGTTGCAACGACTTGTCATAATTCGTCGTGAATTCTTCCGTAGTTAGACCAACCTTCGTGTTTTAGTGGATGATTTTTTTTCCTTCTTTTTCTGGTTTCTTTTGGAACTACTACTATTGTAAAGCGCTAAGAGCAAAATCATTTGATTTTTCGCTACTTAGATAAAACTTTATCTTCTGATAGTTATTATTATTATTATTATTATCATCATCATCATTATCATCATGATTATCAATTTTGTTATCATCATTATCATTTGTATTTTCATTATTATTATTATTATTATCATTCTGTTGTTGTTTTTTGTTATTGTTGTTCTTCCCCCCCCCCCCCCCCCCCACTTATACAGGAGGATTATTATTATCATTGTTATTATTGTTCTGCTGGGGTTTTGTTGTTTTTGTTTTTTAATTTGTTATTTTTGTTATTATTATTATCATCATTATGATGATGGTGATGATGATGATTATGAGTGGAGTGATGGCCTAGAGATCATCATTATGATGATGGTGATGATGATGATTATGAGTGGAGTGGTGGCCTAGAGATCATCATTATGATGATGGTGATGATGATGATTATGAGTGGAGTGGTGGCCTAGAGATCATCATTATGATGATGGTGATGATGATGATTATGAGTGGAGTGGTGGCCTAGAGATAACGCGTCCGCGTAGAAAGCGAGAGAATCTGAGCGCGCTGGTTCGAATCACGGCTCAGCCGCCGATATTTTCTCCCCCTCCACTAGACCTTGAGTGGTGGTTTGGACGCTCGTCATTCGGATGTCACGATAAACCGAGGTCCTGTGTACAGCATGCACTAAGCGCACGTAAAAGAACCCACAGCAATAAAAGGATTGTTCCTGGCAAAATTCTGTAGAAAAATACACCTCGATATGAAAAATAAATAAAACTGCACGGAAGAAAAAATACAACCAAAAAAAAAAGAAGATAATAATAATGGGTTGTGCTGTAGTGTATCGACGCTCTCTCCCTGGGGAGAGCAGCCCGAATTTCACACAGAGAAATCTGTTGTGACAAAAAAAAAGAGAGAAAATACAAACACAAATCCAAATACACTGGACAGGAGTACTGCAACGAGACTCGGGCCAACGTGGGCATCGGGATGATCGGGGGCCTGTGCTTCCTGATCAACGTGCCGCACTTCTGGTCCTTCAGAGTGGACTGGGAGCAGGGCGCCAACGGCACGGGGTCCGCCCTGCTCAAGACCGAGTTCCAGAAGGGGGAGGGCGGTGAGCGTTACGAGTTCTGGGTCCACTGCATCTTCCTCGTGCTCGTGCCCTGGTTCACCGTCTTCACCCTCAACCTCCTCATCATTTCGCAGGTGAGAGGGGGTATTTGTTGTTGTTGGTGGTGGTGGTGGTGGTGTTTGTTGTTGTTGTTGGTGGTGGTGGTGGTGTTTGTTGTTGTTGTTGTGGTGGTGGTGGTGGTGATGTAGTGGGGGTGGGTGGATAGGTGGTGGTAGGGGTGGTGGTGGTGATGGTGGTGGTGGTGATGGTGGTGGTGGTAATGGTGGTGATGATGGTGGTGGTGGTGGTGGTGGTGATGGTGGTTGGGGTGGCGGTGGTGGGGTGGGGTAGGTGGTGGTGATGGGGATTGGTGATGGTGGTGGTGGGGGAGGGAGCGGGTGGGGGTGTTGGTAGTGCGGGGTTGAGTAGTGGCGGTGGTGGGAGGGGTATTGGTTTGGGGGTAGGGTAAAGGATGGTGTTGTGAAAGTGAGTGAAGGTGTGTGGTGGTGGTGGTGGTGGTGGGATTTAGGGTTGTGGTGGGGGGATGGCTGGGGGTTAGGTGATGGGGTAGGGTGGGGTGGTGGGGTGAGGGTTTTGTGTGAGTGAGTGAGTGTGTGTGCTGGTGGTAGTGGTGGGGGTGTGGTGGTGGTGTGGAGGGATTGGTTTGGGGTTGGGGGCGGGGGGTAGTGGTGGGGGGGGGGGTGGTTATGGTGGGGTAGGATGGGGCGGTGGGGGATTGGTTTGGGGGTGGGGACGGGGAGAGGGATGGTTGTGAGTGTGTGTGTGTGTGTGTGTGTGTGTGTGTGTGCGTATGTGCGGTCGTGCGTGCGTGCGCGTGCGCGCGCGTGTTTGTGTATGTGTGCGTGTGTGTGTCTGTGTCTGTTTCTGTGTAACTGTTTTAGAAGACTGGTCAATGCCATTAATTAGTTCTCGGCTGATGTTTCATTGTGTGTGTGTGTGTGTGTGTGTGTGTGTGTGTGTGTGTTTTCTCAAGGCCTGACAAAGCGCGTTGGGTTACGCTGCTGGTCAGGCATCTGCTTGGCAGATGTGGTGTAGCGTATATGGATTTGTCCGAACGCAGTGACGCCTCCTTGAGCTACTGAAACTGAAACTGTGTGTGTGTGTGTCTGTGTCTGTGTGTGTGTGTCTGTTGTGCGTGCGTGCGTGTGTGTGTGTTTCGTTTGTTGTTGTTGTTGTTTTTTGTTTGTTTTTTTGTTTTTTGTTTGTTTGTTTTTTTATACATTATCTGCCCTTTCACGTCCTGACAGATCAGCAAAACGAACCGCAAGATGAGCTCCAAGAAAACTGCGCAGTCCGCGGACAAGTCCCGTCACTCTGAGAACCAGATTACACGTCTGCTGCTCATCGTGACCTTCACCTTCCTGATCCTCATCGGATTCCAGTGCATCACCCAGTGCTTCTACATGCTCATGCCGGACGGAGTAAGTTTAACTATATCATGACCACTTCAAAAAACGAAAGAAAAAAATGTATAGGTTGAGATTTGATTTTATTTGTTTATTACTTTTTATTATTTTATTTCTTTTTATTTCAATTTATTGCATTTTTTTCTCTCTTTTTTCTTCTTTTTTTTTTATAATGTTTTCCTATCCTAGACAGTATTGTTTCCATGAAATTGAAGGTGCTTACATGTGCACAAAAATTTGAACAAGCGTAAAAGCAGACAACATGAGAGATATAACAGCAGCCACTTTTGAAGCCCAAGGACAATAGCGGGTATCACCATCACCATCATCATCATCAATATAATTATGATAATCCAATCACAATCACGATAATCATAATAGTAGTAATATTGACTTAAACATTGACATTTTTCACTGCACGCTGAAAATACTGCCTGTTTTCCTTTTCGTTTATTTGTTTGTTTGTATGTTTTTTCCAACATAAAAATATCTCCATGGTTGCTCAGGTCATGTGATTTCATTCAATGCAATTGTACATTAATTGTATGTAGCGTTTTAGGCTGCCGATGTCAAAAGCTCAAAGCTTGAAAATGAAAAGAGATGCATTCCATGGAATAAATAAATAAATAAATAATTGAACAAATAAAATACAACTATTTATGAAAAAAAAAAAAATCTTTCAAACATGGAAAGAAAAGCGATGAAAAACTCACAGACAAGACTTTAATGGACAGCTAAGCTCAAGTTAGTTATTTCCCTTTTTTATGATTTTTGTCATTGACCTTGACTTTGAATGAGTCGAACGGTGTGGGCAAGCTTTGTTATTGTTCAGTCAGTATATTTATTTATTTATTCCATCTACCTGTCTATTTTGAGCACGTCGTAAGTGGGTTTTTGTATGCTGCGGGTAAACGTAGTTGTTGATTATTTTATTTATCTATGTATTTATTGACTTGATGAATTGATTCGTCAGCTTTAAATCATTCGTTCAAATTTCCCTCCTGTCTCAGTTTGTCACCTTCCCTTCTCTCTTTTTCGTGTGTGTGTGTGTGTGTGTGTGTGTGTGTGTGTGTGTGTGTGAGAGAGAGAGAGAGAGAGAGAGGAATTTCTGACCGAATTTTCGCCCTGACCAATTAAGCTTGCTTCAGTGACTGATCATCAACTGACTGACTGGCCAACTGACTGACGGGTGGTTTGCCGCATTCGTCTTTTCATCCTTTGATCCGTTGATTCATTCATTCGTTCGTTCGTTCGTTCTCACATTCATGAATCTCCCATGTCAGTTTAGCGAAATCGGTTAATTGGACGGTAGAAAAATTTCTTTTCCTGTTTTTTCCCTCTATTCTTGAATGTCGTATGTTATCTTTTAATGACGGTTTGTTATCCTGAATGAACCCTTATCGTCATAAATGAATGGTACTTTTTCACACTTTCTGACCCTTTACCTACCCCCTGCTTCTGTCACTCATCATTCGTTTCTTTCTTTCTTCTCTCTTTCTCTCTCCTTCTCTCTCTCTCTCTCTCTCTCTCTTCTCTCTATCTCATCTCTCTCTCTTTGTCTCTATTACCTTTCTCTCTCACTTCTTGTTATGGGCCTAAGGTCTGACAATACATGTTTGACTGTGACTACACACTCTCTTTCTCTCTCTCTCTCTGTCTCATTTTGTGTGTATTTCAGTTCCTTGTTCTCTCTCTTTACTTCACCTGCACATAGATAAAGAATTCTAAACCATCTTTCTTTTACCTTCACATAAATGAAGCATCTAGAATTCAAAATTCTCTTCTTTTTTTTGTCGTTTTTACAGAAACAACGGTATTAAAATACATAAAGTATTTAGAGTTCTGAATTCTCTTTTTTTCACCTCCACATAAATCAATTATTTGAAATTCTACTGATATGTGAAACCCAGTGACAAAGCACATAGGAACCTCATAACAACGCTCAATGGCCAGAGACAAGCTCCCTGATAACCTCCGTCATTCTGATTCCCTCGCATCTTTTAAAAATTAAATCTCGTCTCAAAACTCACCTTTTCCCTCAGCAATAAGTTCAATTGTGGCGGGTCCACTTCCTTTGCGTTAGCTGTGCTTGACTATGTGTGTATACATGTGTATGTGTACATAACTACATGCATGTAAGTTTGTGCCTGCCTATGTGTGCGTATGTCTTAGGGTATCTGTTAGATACACATGTATGATAAAATGTATGTATGCATTGTGTGTGTGTGTGTGTGTGTGTGTGTGTGTGGTCACATTTTGGTGTGTGTATGTAGCATCGATGTAATGTTTTATGTTAACAAAAGCGTTTTTGTAAAGCACCTAGAGCACATTTCTGGATAGTATGCTATATAAGTATCCATTATTATTATCATTATTAACAGTTCGACAAGAACATCATCGACGAAGCCTTCGCCGTGGCCAAGCTGGGCGTGGTGATCAACTCCTCCATCAACTTCGTCCTCTACTGCGTCAGCGGCCGTCGCTTCCGTCAGGAGCTGCTGGTGCTGCTGTGCTGCAAGCGGCGTGGCCAAACCCTCTTCTCCTCCCGCAGCGGCGACCACTCCTCGGGCTCCGGCACCGGGACTGGCTCGGGCACCACGTCGGGCACCGGCACTACCGGCGTGTAGTGTAGTGTAGTGTAGTGTAGTGTAGTGCAGTGCAGTGTAGTAAAGTGGTGACCTGGAGGATGTGTTTAGGAATGCCCCGCACACGGCCTGCCGCACCTAATTCCCTACACATCCCTTCCCCACCCCCTTTCCTCCCCCCCCTACCACCACCCCCTCGTCCCCGCCCACCCACCCTCCGCCCCCCTGTCCTCCCCCCACCGATCCTCCTCTATACTCATCACTCCTCCACCACCCCCTCCCCCCCCGCCCGACCCCCCCCCCGCGAGCACTGCTGTGCTGTTGTAGTGTTTGTGTAGAGGGTGGGTGCATTGGGAGGGGGGGGTCTGTTCAAGGGTGGTTATGAGGTTGTGACGGGGTTTATGTGTTTGTTATTATCAGTAGCATTGTCTCACACACTCCCACCCGCCGCGACCCCCCGATTTTTTCGTTTGTGTTAGACGGAGGAGGGGGCGAGTAGGTGGGGTGGGTGGGTTGGTTCCAGCCGGGTAGGGAGGGAGTGGGCTGGTTCCAGCCGGGTAGGGATGGAGTGTGGATTTGGTTCCAGCGGGTAGGGAGGTGGGGTGGTTCAGCGTAGGATGGAGTGGGTTGGTTCCAGCCGGGTAAGAGGATGGAGTGGGGGGTTGGTTCCAGCCGGGTAGGGATGGAGTGGGAGGTTGGTTCCAGCCGGGTAGGGATGGAGTGGGGGGTTGGTTCCAGCCGGGTAGGGATGGGGCGTGCTGAATCCGGACGTGATAGTTGGGTTGGTGCTCATTGCGTGCACCTCTTTTCTGAAGACTCTCTCTCTCTCTCTCTCTCTCTCTGTCCTCCCCCCCTCTCTCTCACTCACTCTCTCTCTCTCTTGGAATGGTTAAGACGCTTCAGTGCCTATGAGGGTGTCTGTGAGTCGTGAGGGCGTTGGTTCGAATCCCGCTCTCTCTGCCCTTTCTTCCCAGGTTTGATTAAAAAAAAAAAAATCAAACTGAGCGTATAGTCTTTCTGATGAGACGATCAACCGAGGGCCGCCCGTGTGTGCAGCAGGCATTAATTAGTTAAGCGAACTGATAAAGAACCTATGAGCAACAAAAGCGCTGTTCTCTGGCAAACTCCTGTAGAAGAAATCCACTATGATATGTACTACACACTGGCGGTAGAAATGTTATCTTATCCTTTCTTTCTCCCCCCCCCCCCCCACCCCACCCCTCTCCCCCTACGTACGTGGTGCTTTCCCCTTGTGTTGTGTTTTCGACGAGTTTCGTTCTGATTTCGAATTTTTTCAAGTGTTTTTTTTTTTTTTTTTTTTTTTTTTTTTAAGTCACGTGTACTTGGTATGGGAGTTCATAATTACGTTGTTGTTGTTGTTGTTTTGTTTTTGGTTTGTTTTTGTTGTTGTTGTTGTTGGGTTTTTTTTTGTTTTTTGTGTTGTTTTTTTTTGGGGGGTGGGTGAAGATTCAACACACCCTCTCCCCGTTTCTTCTCTGTCTGTAAATTTACCTCCCTCTCTCTCTTTCTCTCTCTTCTCTGCCTCCCTCTTTCTTTCTCTCTCTCTCTCTCTTTCTCTCATTTCTCTCTATCTTTCTCTGTATACATATATGTATATATCCAAACCTATGTACTTGTCTCTTCCCTCCCCCAACTCTCTCCCTCTCTCTCTCTCCTTTTTCTTTGTACATAAGCTCTTTTTATCCGTTCTATTGTGGTTCAGAATGTTTCGAGTCTTGAAGAATTTCAAAACTGGCGTTTCTCGATTTTTTGGGTTTTTTTTGTTGTTGTTGTTGTTTTGTTTTGTTTTTTGTTTTTGGTGGTCATTGCGTTTTTCTGCCCATCGATAATTTCTGAGACTGTTTGTGGTGTCAAGTAAAAAGTGTGATTGTCATTGCTCTCTGAAGGATACAGGATACACACACTACGTACCCAGACCAGACGCCCACATCTACACAGCACGCAGGCGTGCACAAACACACACACACGTAAGCTATTACACTTACATTCACAAACACACACCCACGCACGCACGTAGGCTACGCATATACATACACACACGCACGTACACACAGACATACACAGACAGACAGACAGACACACACACACACACACACACACACACACACGCACGCACGCACGCACGCACGCATGTACACACAACACATGGAGACACACAGACACAGACACACACAGACATACACACAGACGCAGACACACACACACACACACACACACACAGAGCAGAAGACACGAAAGGTTCTCTGGCGATATGTCAGAGATAAAGTTAGGTCAACTCCAGAGGTCTCATGACTGAACACAATGGTGTACACTTATATTCTACCACAATCATTTTTGGACATCAATCTTTTTTTCTTTTTTTTTTCTTTCTTTTTTTTTTTGCATCTTGTTTTTGGTTTGATTGTTTGTTTGTTTGTTTGTTTGTTGTTTTCTGTGAAAACTTTCAGCAAAAATCAAAATTAAAAAGGTCATTAATGAGCCCCTTTTTTTTCGTTGATCTGGTCATATCTTGCAATTCTGAATGAAGAATCACTTGACTCTTTGCAATTTATTGTACAGCGTGAAACATGGAACAACATGATAGTGCATGGAAGCAAGTACACACACACACACACACACACACACACACACACACACACACACACAAACTGTTTGTTTTCAGTAGATGCCAAAAAAACAACAACAAACAAACAAACAAAAAACAACCAAAAACAGAAAGCACATGAAATAATTGTTGTCGCTTGATCGTTTTGTATAATTATAGTTGGTTCCTCGTTGATTTTTCTTGATTAATGTAGATATACTTTATTTTGAATCGACTCCACTCGTTATTTGTTGTATATTTTGGCATGTTCCCTTCCCTTTAGATCCTGACTTTGTAAACATATTCTACAGTGTTGATTCACATAGTGCTGCATCAGAAAAAAAAAAAACATACATAAGTTTCATGAAGACCGGCATTATTATTCTCGTGTTGCTGATTTAGTCTGTGTTGGAAGAAAACGCGTATTTCTTTTATTTACTTTCGAGAAATTGCATACATAATTTTCATGGACACGGCATGATTCTTGTGTTCCTGATTTAGTCTGTTAGAAGAAAATGCGTATTTCTTTTATTTACTTTCGAGAAATTGCATGCATGAAAACCTTTTTTTCCCACCTGGTTAACAGTTTCACGAGGAAAACAATGAGTTTGACCCGACTGTGCTACAAGAAAATGCGCTATAGCAAGATGTCTCGATCAATACCACACTGTATGCTGTGAATTAGGACCATTCAGGAAGTCCAACATATATGATAGTCAGTCGTGTCCGACTATGACCATCAGAACAGCAGAGGAGGCAGCTGCTGTTCCGACTATGTGGGCTTGAAGTTGATTATAGTGGAGAGTGTCTTGCCCAAGTTCATCCCCACTCTCTCGGCCAAGAGGGTTTTAGGACAGTCGGCGTTGGGATGGTTCCCAAAGGCCAACTAGCCCACAAGGCTGCAGCACTAAGAGCCAGTGCAATTTTGCCACCTAGTTTGAGAGTCATAGTCCTTCATAAAAGACTAAGCTGTAAATGGTTTCCCATTGACTAGAGAAACCACTGATAATACAGCTCTCACTTTGCTGTTGGCCCAAATGTAAACTTATGTCAATCTGTGATATAAGCCGAGTGTTGGGCTAAGGACAATTAATTACATCCGCATTCCAGTTTCCGATTGTATCGTGAAGATCTGTGCATCCGGCTGATCTGGGTTCAGATTGGACGGTGTTTTGGGGTCGGTGAAATTGCAGCCTGGTCCTGTTGATGCGATTGAATTACTTGAAAAGTGGTATGTTCTTCATCCACTCACTGTCAGAAATTATTGGGTCCATTGTCAGATGTGACCAGCCATCATTCAGTCAAAAACTGTGCGTTCAAAGAAAATAGTTCATGGATGAGTCATTCTGATAGTCTGTTGTTGTTTTCTTCTTGTTGTTTTCCCTTTCTTTTCTTTTTTTTTCTTCTTTTTTTTTCTTTTTTTGTTGTTGTTGTTGTTGTTATTGTTTTCTTGTTGTTTTTTCAGTCTTTTTGATGGGTGCAATAGCTAATGGTAAGAGTCGGTCGGATTTCCATTCAGAACCGCTGGACTTCAATTCGTTCAATTCGATCATGATCGTAGGCTGTAACTCCCATGTTCGCCGGCAGAATGCCTTTTATTTCTCGCGCGCGCGCGCGCATGTGTGTGTGTGTGTGTGTGTGTGTGTGTGTGAGACCGTTTTTACCTCGTCAGCAAAGCGACCATTTGTAGGAACACGAGAGAAAGTTGTTACGTATCGTTGAGTACAATCTGTATTTCCATAACGTTTCCCGAAAGGTGGACATCGAGGAATGTAGGCTATGTATCACTTGAGTTTCTGTATGCGAACACAAACGGGAAAAGGCCAAAGCGCCAGTAGATCTGTATAATATTGTTTTAGTATGCGGATAATCTGGGAGAAAGATGAAAAAAGAAAAATCCACCAGACGCTCAGTCTTGGAATTCGAACCAGGCATTCTGGGGATCCATGATTTGGAACTGAACTCCAACTCTCCAGTGAAGAACGTCTCTCCCGCCCTTCTTCCAGGACAAAACAAGGTCACCTGATTTCCCGCACAACACCTAATTCACACGGAAAAAGATGGATTCAAAACGTCGTTGAAAGACCAGCATAATTCACTGGAGCGAGTTACGAAAACATGAGACACACAATATGTGCCATCCTGAATGAAGAGCAAGCCTAAGACAACAATGGCCGTGCGTTGCTGACGTTAATTGTTCTCCAGTAGACCTGTTCGTCTTCGTGAACTAATAGCCTGCATCGTATCAGCGCTGAACCTGTGCCAAGAGGGGATGGTAAGACATATTATTGCCGACTTGTCCGTGAAATATTTACTGCAGTGAACAGTCAAAAGTGAGCA
>NC_134902.1:14546363-14573863 GCF_041734735.1 Babylonia areolata | reverse complement strand
TGTTTAGGAACCTTTTATCTCCCCTTCCCCATGTGGGAAGAGCAGTGCTGTCCCTAAAAAGGGCTGCTCTGACACTCGGTGTGGGAGGATACGGGCGCCGCATCTGCCCCAGTCTACAGTGGACGACCATCACCCCACAACCGCCTGCATGCAGATTCGTGACTAGGAACTGCCAGCAGCATCCTCTGCCTGTCCCCGGTACCCGCACTTCAAATTCTCCATCGCCGCAGGGCTTGGGAAAGCTGGGTGGTGAAGGGCTAGCTCGTCGTTCCGACAATTTGCCTGGTTGCCTGACCAGCACAGGTGACTTTTTTTCTTTTTTTGTTAGTGAGGAGGAGTTGTGCAATCCCTTCCCCACTCTCTCGCCTTCCGACGCTCACAGTCCCACAGGTGCAGATACTGCCACGTGTAGGACGGCCTCGGCACTAGCAGGTGCAGGTTTTTTCTTCGGAGTTCCGTCTCCTGGGAGGACTTCCAGCCAAGGATAAGAGCTCCCCCTGCCCTTAGGTCATCCTCTTCCGCCTTCACAGCCGATGGGAAAGGTTTCCTCCTCCGCCTGGTCTGTCGTTGGGAGACTTCACTTGCGGCAGGTACCAGTAGCAAGGGTTATGCCCCTGACCTGACCTGGTGTTTAAAAATAGAAACACGTAAAACCCCAGACTGCGATCGAGCAACATTTTCTAAGCTTCGAAGGATTCAAGCTTGTTTCTGGCCGCATTACGTCTTCATGTATATACTTAACATTACACACATTTTTTTCAGTTTTAATCAATGAAGCGATGCACACTGCCAGTATAAGTTATACCAAGTAGTAACAAAAACTGAATGAAATAATGAGCCGCAGTTAGTTTCACCACGTGACCAAATGTTTGGTCGTCAACCAATCAAATTTAGCGAGGTACAACCGGATGTTTTCTCAGTAATGTCGCACAATCTTGCAGGTAACAGAAAACTTTACAACTTAATTTATATTTACCTATCGTTAAATGTGTGTATTTGTAAATTATACAATTGCGGTTTTACACACCTGACAACTTTATGATTGCCTAATGTTAAGCGGAGTATCTGTCGTTTTAACCTTTGTTTCAGGTGCGTCTTCCTAAGTCGTCGTGTGTCGGCTTTCTATGACAAATAATGAAGTGGACTCCGCAGGTGAACATGAAATAATGAAATCATGAAGCATGCTGAGTTTGTTTTGCTGTTGGTGTTGTTGTTGTTGTTGTTTGTGTGTGTGTGTGTGTGTTTTGTGTTTTTTTCAACATGTTACCCATGACATGTGTTGAAACGAAAACACATTGACCACGACTGTAAGGTGTGCATTTTGCTGGCGATATTCACAGGCAGCCAGGCTGTTAATTAACGGGCACAGGGCAGCCGGACAAGAGACATTCAATGTTGGGGGAAAAGATATATATATATATATATATGGGGAGGGGGGGGATCAGTAAAGTAGAAGCACCAAAGTATAAGTCATCATGTTCTACAAAATGAAAAGAGGAACACAACAACAAAACTGGTAGACATCCCTTCACAAACATGGCCATAGAAGCACAACATATCATCAAACAACCAGCACACTCCTATGATATAAAAGAAATCATATTTCCTACAAAACAAATCAGTAGAAGTAGTAATGTGCAACTTCTTCTGCGATCTAGACTGCAGCTCCCATGTTCCTGTGTTTTGCATGCATGACTGCTTTGATCTCCCTATGTAGGTAGTCATGTAGGTAGTCATACTCCATTTTCAAGTGTGTACCTGCTGAGTATGTTCTGTCCATAACCCTCTGCACGCTGACATTAATTACGGGATCTATGAAATGCTTATTTGATCTACATGTGTATACAGATGAATGGGGAGCAGGCTTTAGCATGTTTGCACATCTGTTAAGCTGCAAGATTAAAAAAATTACCACCTGTAACCTATCAGAAGCTATAACCAGGTTTTAAACCAAGGACCCCTAGATTGAAAGTCCAGTGCTTTAACCACTTGTCTGTAACATCTGTCATGTAAGTAATAATGTACAGGTTCTTTCCAAAAATCCCTATTGCCTGGAAGTGGAACTGTGTACTGTGCAGCTTCTGGTGCTGAGATCCCTGATTTGGAACATGTGAATTAGAGACCAGCTTGTCGCTTCTTGTCAGTATCCATGAATGTGTAGTGTTTGTATTTTGAGCAAGCTCTTGAGGAACTGACAGGCATTGCTGGGGTTAACGGTTCTGCTGTGGTAGCAGGCTGTTTTGAAGAGCCAAACAAATGTGTCTCAACACTTTAAACAGCGTGTTTTATTGCCTCTCAGTCTCACTTTGTGTGTGTGTGTGTGTGTGTGTGTATTTCTTCTTCTTCTTTATAGTAATTGCTGCCTTTTGACCCTTTGTGTTTCAATGCCAATCCTATTTTATGCCAAGTGACAACTATTTACCAAGTGATGTCTTGGTAATGGATGGTAGTAATTTAAAAAAAAAAAAAATAAAAAAAAAAAGATTCTGACATACAAATTCACATGAAGTTAATTGTTTTGTGATAGGAAAAGGCCTACAAAAAATTCCGTCCTCAGGCACTTTTTTGCGCACCGGAAGGGGACGGAGATTTCCATCCAGGGGCACTCAAGGGGTTAATGTTGTTGAATACTGAGTGCTGTCAAAGGGCAATGAAATGTGACAGAATGACATACAATTACAAAGCTGAAGTCCTCTTTCAATTTTATATGATAAAAGTAAAGATCTGATGGAACTTATTTTGTTATTTTCAGGTAGTTCTAGTATGAAGTAGTAGCCTTTGTGTCCAGTTTGAATATATTGTTGGATTTCACAGAAAGATAACAGTTATTTTGAGTGCATTTATTCAAGTGGTGAGTCATCAAGTGGTGAGAGATTTGCAGCTCTAGAGTATTTGTGTGGGTGTGTAAAATGTACATCTTCATAGTGAAGATGCCCTTTCCCCAGTGTTTCTAATGCTGTCACAAATATGGATGGTACTGTCACTGCCACATGTCTGATATAACTGAAAATTGCTCATAAATGAAGAGAGGGAAGAACGCCAAGTTAACAGGTGATTTTTGAACGAATGATTTTTGAAGGGTGCAAGTCTTGGGGCAGTCTAAGGGAAACAACAACAGTGCATGTCGTTCCAAAGTTAAAAAAATTACCTCCCTTGGTCGAGTCATTTTCGGATTGAAAGATCTTCAACCACACAGATCTCGGGTGGTCCACCCCATCTCAGCATTATGAAATCATTTATCCGCAGAATTAGAAATATAATAATATTATAAATGTATGCAAAAAATTCATTTTGAATAAACAGAATGATCTTTTCTGAGTGTCAAACAGATTGGAAAAAAACCCAAAAACCAACCACCACCACCAACATCTGTTCCATTAATTCTTGTAAGTCTTCTTTCGTGAGAACTGTTTTGAATTAAGTTATTTTTTCTTCCTAAATGACAAAATTTCAATCAGTACTGTTAATCAAACACATGAATGTAACATTGTAAGCACAAAAAATAGTGAAAGGGAAACAATGCAAATGGTAGTTTGACTTGAACAGGCTCAGAGGGATGTAACCATTGCCTGCTGCAAAACTCCTCCCCACTTCAAAAAGTGGACACAGACAAAGAGATACAAGCTTGCCCAATGCACAGTGTGTGCAGTAAAGCACACAAGCAGTACCAACATGCGTTTTTCTTTTCTTTGACTATGTATTATACAGGAAGACTTGTGTGTCAGCAGAATTTAGATTGTGTGGATACCCAGTACATCTTTTTTCCTTTTTGTTTTATTAAATTTTCTGTACAATGTTTTAAAAAAGTGTTTTATGTTAAGAATATTTTAGTTTTATAGAAAATAAAAACTATTGAGAAGGATTTTTTTTTTAAAGTGAATAATAAGCAGATGCATTGTGTACATTGTTTAAAAAACATGCCTGTTTTATGTTAAGAATATTTAAGTTTTATAGAAAATCAATAGTATAACTGAGAAAGATATTAGTTTTGTTTGTGAATAATGGGCATATGTCTTTTTGTTTGTTTCTGAAGGGCCATCTGACACAGTGTGTAGCAGCTGTTTGGGACTGCAGTAACACCGTCTGATGGATGCAAACTCCCACACCAGTGTCTGAACTTGTGGAGGAAACCAGTATGATTCCTTGACCACATCCACATTCTCACAGCATCCTAACAATGTAAGTAAAGGTGTCTTAGAGGATCCTCTGCGCCTATCCAGAACCCCACTTTCTTCTTTTACCTCTTTCACCTCCAAGTTTCTGTGTGAAAAACACTTCAATCTTGGTCAGGGGGCAGAGGTTAGTCATTGTTCTGTTGCCTGGGAAACTGGCTGCAGGTGTCAAACTTTGTTATAATGTGAAAAACGGTCCTTTCAACATGACCCCCTGATATCAACTATAACTCGCCTATTGTGGTGCACTGTCTAGTTGGTTAAAGTCGCCTATAGTGGTGACAGAGTTAAGTTGTTGTGATACCTTGGACTGTTCTGTGTGCATGTCAGCGTTGCCAACTGTCCTATTTTGTTACAAAAAAATATCTGAGTTCTTTTTCTGCTAGCAAGGGTCACCCCGACTGCTTGTGAGCTGCTTGATGAAACTGAGCCAAAGACTGAGCATGCCCATTTTCACTGAAAATGTGTTGAGTAGACCAGTCGGCAGAACAGGGTATTTGGGTAGATAACGATGTATTTATGTCAGTGATAGTCTCAGTGTTTCACAGATAACTCTAAATGTTCTGAAAAAATTTCAAATTGTTCCTGAAAAGAAGTTCAGAGAGGTTGGAATCTCTTGCATCTGTGCATGGTCTCAGTTTCATTTCAAGGAGTATCATAAAATGTACACCAGTCCTTATAAAACAACCACATCTGCTATGTCATGATGGCAGAGTCAGGTTAAATTCTTTCTTCTTCTTCTTCGTTTGTCGGTGCAACTCCCACATTCACTCATATGTACACGAGTGGGTTTTTACGTGAATAGCTGTTTTTTACCCTGCCGTGTAGGCAGCCATACTCCGCTTTTGGAGGTAGGTTAAATGAAACGAAGCAAACTAAAGAAATATGGATCTGTGACTTGTGACTTTACCACAATATTCCCACAGGGCAGAACATCAAAATGTAAACAAATTTTAAAAGAACTTAAATGGTATGGAATATCAAGTCATAATCACTTTATTAAAAACATAAAAGGCTGATTTAATGACACATACTATACTGTAACCCACTGGTGAGACTCCAGCATGGTCTGTAAAGCAGGTGAGGATCTGTGAAACTTTCAGTCTTTCTGCAGATATCCTTAATAATTTTGCAGAATTTTTTTCAAATGGTAATCAGTTTAACCCTCTGTGTGTGCAAGTGTGTGAGCGTGAATGCATGTGTTTCAGTCTTTCCGATTTTCTCTTGTGTGCATACCGGCCAGCCTCCCAACCCCAGCCCATCCCCACACACTGAATGCAGCACTGACCAGCACACCTTGTGCACTGTGCAGGGCGTGTGCAAGAAATGAACGGCCATGTCAGGTTTGCTGCATGAAGCGGATCCCTGCCAAGTTCATCCCGCAGTCTGTCATCACACGCCTCTCCATGATCCTTGATCCGATCCGCCCACTGCCGGACAATGACTACAGGTCTTTTGCCGAGCGAAATGGACTCACTCCGATGATTGTGGATGTAAGAAACCATGGCTGTCAGGGTTGATGTGGTGTTTTTTCTTGTGAAAGGAACTGAAATATGAACTATGTTTATCTGTTGTTTTTTTGCTTTGCAAATGTTCTAGGATGTTGTCCCAGGCTTTTTAAGCCTCAGGAAGAATGATGTTTATTTTTTCTTTTGTTTTGTTTGTTTATTTTGTTCCTTTTCTTTGTTCATGTAATATTTTTTTGTTATGTTTCTTCTCATGGAGTATAAGGTAGGCAAATAAGTTTTTTATTTGCTTAATCATTTGTTTGTTTTATTTGTTTAGTTATCATTTGATCTGATGATGCTTGAACACACTCATTGAGATCAAAACTCACAGATGCTATTAATTTCAAGTGTATTAAGTTTCTTGTAACTTTATGCAGTATCAAAAAAAAGAGAAAAAAAAAAGAAAGAAAGAGAAAAGAGAGTTTAAATAAACCCCACTTACAGATGCAAATGAATGCTGCAGCTCTCAGACAGGAAAAAATATCCCCAGTGTCCAGAGTGGTTTAATGAATTATATTTTTGGGGTGAAGCGTGTGTTGGCATGTGTGTGTACGTGTGTGCTTGTGAGTGCCTTACTGCATGTGTTTGACTTGCAGTTTTCTGCTGGTTCAGTGGACATGCGACTGACAGTGTGGACATTCACACAGCCTGTCATGTTTGAGCACTGATTGTTCCTGCATGCTACCTCATTTGTTGCAGTGGCTGGACTCTCGAAAGACTCAGTTCAACCCCAGCTCCATCAATGAGGTGCTGAAATACTTGATTGATCAGCATGGTGACAGTTTCACAGTCTACAAAGTGTATCAGACTTTATGTGAAATGAATTCCGATGGCCAGCGTATTATCTGCGAAGGAATGCCAGGTATGTATGAAATGTGACAGGGTGTTTTCTGTGGAGAAAGATTCAGTAATTTGACGGTTACTCCCCGAAAACGGAGCAGGACTGCTTAAACCATCGCAGGGTTAAAAATTGATCATACATTTAACCCTTTTCGCTGCCAGGAAAATAAGATTTACGTGAAATCTATTTGCCAGGGTTTTTTCCCCAAAAACGGGTATAAATTTTCAAAAAATTCTGTACTCTTTGTTATTGGAAAAAGACCCATAAAAGTATATATTTTCTGAAAATTAAATGAATACAGAATACAAAACACATAATCTTTTCCCATTCTATATATTTTTAGTGACATGCTGTTGTTTTGAAATAGCGTTTTGTTTTTTGTCACATTTTCAACTTGTTCATTGCAAACATTAGTCAGGTAATTTGCACTAAGATATCATATTTTCTGGACAAATGGATATCTGCACACAAAATCATAATAGAACAATCACAATAAAAAAAAATTAAAAAGAGATAGATACACAATGCATTGTGACTTCTTCAAGTGATAATATGGATGTGAGGCCACGCCCCCTCAGTCTCCACCCCTCTCCTCTTCACCCCTCTCACACGGTCATTTATCCAGTTCTCATCAGACTGCGTTGGCTGACTGCCAAGAAAATCGTTCACACTGTGTCCTATTAATTCGGTCACTTTATGTCATCTGCTAATGCTGTAGAGCCGGCATCTCTCAGTGACAGTGCTATCTTGGCCACTCTCTTGATTACTCCCTTTATTTTCTATCAAATCATCCTATAAATGTTCATCATTGTCTTCTCCTTCAGATTTAGGCTTCAATTCTTTCTGAGCATCAGCTAAAGAAAGCACTCTTGGTTTATTTAGTTTGCCACGATCACATGTCTTGAGCACATCGTCAGTCCGACATTTTGTTGAGCGAGCGAGGAGAGGAGTCAGGCAAACACTGTGGCCAGTAACCCTAACCAAAACATTCAAATAAAGGACTGCCTCATGACCTAGATGGTGTTTCTAGCTATGAATAGAATTTAGAAAGAATCCCCAGCTAAAGCGACCAGTATTTGTATCAACGAACTGAATGCAAACGAGGGAGAAATCAGAATATTTCGATGACTAGTTATCTCGTCATTGTGGCAGCGAAGCGTACATGCTTGCGATGACGAGTTATCTTGTCATATAGGCAGCCTAGGGGTTAAAAGCCCACTCTTGTATACATGTGATCATGGGAGTCACAGCCCATGAATGAAGATGACGATCTGAGGGTAGAAGTATATGTTAGTTGGAGGAGCTGGTTTAGGAAAAATATTTTATAGTTTCTTTTTTTTTCATTTTGATCACTCTGCTGTTTAGGGGTAATTGCATTATCAACAGTCTGGCAGGTCATGCAAATATGCTTGCTTCTTTGCAAATGGCGACTGCCTTGTTGTGTTGGGGGCAGGGTCTTGCTGGAAATAGGCGTAGAAAAAACCCAATATTCTACCTTAAAACCTTCATTTTGGGGTTTTCATTTACTTTGAAACCCTCTGGATGAGATGTCAAGCCTAAGTTGTATTTACAGTGAGCTCTTGTGTTGTTATATTTGTGTTATAATATTCTTGCACAATAGTGTTTGTGGGTGTGTGGGTGGGAAGGTGTGTGTGAGTGTTGTGTGTGTGTTTATGCATAGTGTTTATAGATAGTACAACATGATAGTGGAAAACATTATTGCTCTTGGTTGTTTTGTATGATAGATTTGCAAACGTGTCAGCACCATTTCAAGCCATGAAATACACAGACTTTAATTTTCTTCTTTTTTTCTAGATATTTTATATGTTGTTTTTTTTTTCAAAAAAATATTATTAATCTTCCCCTGATTGGGAGTCATTATCAGGAACTATCTCATTCTGACAACACTGAGTAATGATTATATTCTCCATTCATGTTTCTTCAAGAAAACGTATACTTTACATGCTTTTGAGCATTATTCCAATTAACATGATTGGTTGTTGTTTTTTGAGGTTGGTGATTTTTTTTGCAAAAATTACAAATGGTTCCAGGAGTCAAAGGGTTAAGCCTTTCACTTCTTAACACAGATATATCCACACTTTAAGGATGACTGCATTGTCCAGCCAGTCAAGCAAGTATGCTTACTTCCTTGCAAATGGTGACTGCCTTGATGCATATTGGAAGCAATATCTTAGCAAGTTTTGTCTCGATTTTGATGAATTTTTTGCACTTTGTAAGGCAAAACTTTGTTCGGCGTGTCAGTATGGCTGACAGGATATACAATACAGGTGGCTAGACTTTTGTTTGATTTTCCACACAATGGCGACAAGAGCAAATACAAAAATGTGACAAAACGAAAGTAGTGTTGAGGATTGGAAGTGATTCTGGTTATCCTGGTGATGATTACATGCTACAAAGTATATAGATATAAAGTGGGTCATAATGGCTGTAGATAAAAACCAATATTTTAGCTTGAAACATTAATTTTAGGGTTTTCATTTATTGTGAAACCGTCCAGGTGAAAGCTTCAAGCTGAAATATTGTTTACAGTGAGCTTTTGTGTTGTAATATTGAGTGATAGTGTTTGTGGGTGAAGGGTGTGCTTGTTAATGTATAGTGTTTATGTTTAAAACAACATGATAGTGGAGGAAAACAACATGATTGCACTTGGTTGTTATGTCAAATACTATAAATGTTTTAAAAACAATTTCCACCCATATGATACACAGACTTGAATTTTCTTCTTTTTTTTCAAAATAGTTTGTGTATTTTTTTCCGAAAATTTTTGTTTAATTACACATACTTAACTATGACCCACTAGTGCAGACTCCAGCAGGGGTCTGACATTCCTGTCCTGTGCAAACTACTATCCGTGAAGAAAATTTCCTTTATCTTCCCCTGATTAGGAGTTATCTTATCCTGTCTACATTGAACATTTGATGATTGTATTCTTCATTCATTTTCCTCCAAGAAAACATGTACATTTTCATATATATTTGTGCATTCTTATATTTTTGTGATTTTTTTTTTTAATTAAGAGGTTGGTGGGTTGTTTTTTTTGTTGTTGTTTTTTTTTTTTGTACAAATAGTTCTGGAAGTCAGAGGGTTAATGTGTAGACGCAGACTTGCAGATCTTGTGCTGGTAAACATTTACTTGCTTGATGTCTCCCTCCTCTCTCTGTCTCTCTCTCTGAGTCTGTCTCTCTTGAGCCTCTCTCTGTGTTGGCATTCAGTGTACCAAAACTTGACCTTGACTGGCCAAGGAATGTGGATTTGTACAGTGATACAGATGGACAACAAAGAATGTGAATCCCATACCCATGTACATGGAATATTGATAGTCACATCTGCCTGGATGACGAAATTGCTGTGTACAGTTGAGCTTGCACTGTTTGATTGATGAATATTGATGCATGAAGTCTACCATATGTTTGTGTGTCACAGCCATCCTCAGACTGTTCCAAGGGGGCACACGTCCAGGCCAGGAGCATGCGGATTCTCTGTCAGCGAACATAGTTCCACAACCTTTGGTCCCTCTGCCCCAACATAGAAGCCACTCACCCCCGCCTCCCTACGACAGCATCATGTCACAGCAGTCCAACCGTATCATGGGGAGGGACAGTGCCATGGCCTTGAACGACCTCAACGCTGGTTGTTTTCCTGACGGTTACGGATTCAATGTGCATGGTCAGGGGAGCCAGAATGACAGGTGTCCACCACTGCCAGACGTAGCGAGCTTTCGGGTAATGGGTGCGGGGTCACAGGAAGGTAGCCTGGTCTATCGGCAAGTCAGGCCCCAAACCAGCCAGCCGTACCCAGATGCTGCCAGCCGTCAACAGAGCAGGTCTTCCCCGTGTGAAGATTCCTACTACCCCAGCAGCACACACCAAAACGGGCCGGGTTCTGATGTGGATGGAGCCTGGCGTGAACCAGAGGAGGTCTCTTCCAGTTTCAACGGCTTCTCTGACAGAAGCCTGCCCCAGAGTCCGTTCAGACCACTGGACCAGCACGGAGGATCCTCGACAAAACTGCATGATCTGAAGCTACCTTTGGAGGGGCCGGAGGTGAATCCTGAGAGCGTTGCTGACCCGAGGATGGAGTTGGTCAGTCAGCCAGCTGTCTCTTCAGGTTCCCTGACTGTCTCCTCAGATTTCCGCAGGTGTGAGAACAGTCAGGTGGTTGACAACCGGCAGGTGTTTGACAGCGTGAGCAGGCAGGTGCCACATCTGTCAGCCTTCAACAGACCAGTCAGCTTTCACTCTGCCCCCTACACAAACACATCGTATCCGACGCGCCCTGTCAGCGATGCCATGCCTGTGCCACAGAAGTCCTCCCTCTACCCCCTGTCTGTGTCCCCCCTCCCCCCGTCCCAGCAAGCCTCCAGCAGTCCTGAGGCTCCCCTGTCAGTGTCTGGGCTGTCTGCAGCAGGCTTCCCTTTGGACAAGGATCGTCATCGGACCGAGGTCAAACAGCCGCTGGGAGGTAGGTCATTTTGGGTTGTTTCCTTTGTTTGTTTGTCTCGGTTTTTGTCTAGTAGGTGTTTTTGTGTGTGTTATGTTCTGTATTTTTACCTTGTGCTTGACACTTTCTGTTTAACCTTGGGCTTGTCACTTTCAGTTCAACCTTGTGCTTGTCACTTTTTGTTTAACCTTGTGCTTGTCACTTTCAGTTCAACCTTGTGCTTGTCACTTTTGGTTTAACCTTGTGCTTGCCACTTTATGTTTGACATTTTATGTTCGATCTTGTGACTTTCTTTAACATTCTGTTTGACACTTTATATTTTACCTTGTGCTTGACACTTTATGTTTGACTTTGTCATTTTCTGTTTAACCTTATGTTTGATACTTTGTATTTAACCATGTGCTTGTCGTTTTCTGTTTAAAACTTTGATTGACCATGTCACTTTGTGTTTAACCTTGTGATTGACACTTTGTTTTAGCTTGTGCTTGACACTTTATAACCTTGTGCTTGACACTTAATGTATTACATTGCCCTTTTCTGTTTGACCTTGTGCTTGACACTTTCTGTTTAATCCCTAGGCCGTCTGTAGAATGAGATAACTAGTCAACGCAAGCATGTACGCTTCGCTGCCACAATGATGAGATAACTCGTCATTGAAATATTCTGACATTTCCCTGGTTTGCATTGAGTTTGTTGACAAAAATACTGGTAGCTTTAGCCTGGGGAATCTTTCTAGATTCTATTCATAGCTAGAAACTCCATCTACGTCATGAGGCAGTCCTTTATTTGAACGTTTTGGTTGGGTTACTGCCGCAGTGCTTGCCTGGCTTCTCTTCTCACTCGCTCAACAAAATGTCGGACTCCGTGCTCAAGACATGCGATCGTGTTGCACTAAATCAACCAAGATTGCTTTCTTTAGCTGATGTTGAGAAAGAATTGAAGCATAAATTTGAAGAAGACAGCGATGAACTTTTATAGGATGATTTGATAGAAAATAAAGGAGTAATGAAGAGACTGGCCAAGATACGACTATCAGTGAGGGATGCTGATTGTGTGGTTCGTCTATCGGGATCGACGAGGACCATCTAGTCATCCTGGGGGTGGGTGGGTTGGTCTCTGTGGGTGCGCAGATGACTGGTCAGGGCAATTCGCGCCCGGAAGTTTCTGACGCAGTGTGGACAGGGGATGGTGGCGGCTGTCGGGGACTTGCTGGCTCTGCTTTTCCTGGCCTGTCTGTGTTGCTCTGCTGCAGCGATTCTGTTGGCCTCACAGGATTTGGCACCGTTGTGGACAGCTGAACGCCACTTTGGTCTGTCCATTGCATTCAGCTCCTATGTGTCGTGGCTGATGTTGAAGGCCTTCAGAGAAGCTTTCAGAGTGTCTTTGAAGCGCTTCTTTTGGCCTCCATGGGAGTGCTTGCCATGTTGGAGTTTGCCGTACAGCAGTTTCTTGGGGAGGCGGTGGTCTGGCCTGCGAACTACATGGCCTGCCCAGTGCAGCTGGGCCTGCATCAAGATGGTGTAGATGCTGGGCAAGTTTGCACGAGTGAGCACCTCTGTGTCAGGGATCTTCTCTTTCCACTTTATGCCGAGAAGTTTTCTGAGGCTGGTGGTGTGGAAGTGGTTCAGCTTTTTGGCATAGTGTTTGTAGACCATCCATGATTCACATCCATAGAGCAGTGTGGTGAGAACTATGGCCTTGTATACTTTGAGCTTCGTCTCCAGGGTGATGCCTCTCTTGTTCCAAACGTTCTTATGGAGTCTGCCAAAGGCAGCGCTGGCTTTGACGAGTCTGGCATTCACCTCGTCGTCGATGACAACTGTGCAAGAGAGTGTACTGCCCAGGTATGTGAACTTGTCCACCGCGTTCAGTCGTTGCCCGTTGATGAAGATGTTTGGTTCAACATAATGCTTTCCTGGAGCTGGCTGGTGCATCACCTCAGTCTTCTTTGTGCTGATTGTGAGGCCAAAGTTGTCACAGGCAGCAGAGAACTTGTCGACGCTGTGTTGCATGTCAGCTTCAGAGGCAGCATTGAGAGCGCAGTCATCAGCAAACAGGAAGTCGTTGACGGTGTCTGTCCTCACCTTGGTTTTTGCTTGAAGCCTCTTGAGGTTGAAGAGTGAGCCATCTGTGCGGTACCTGATGCCAATGCCTACGTCAGCGTCTCTGAAGGCATCTGTCAGCATGGCTGAAAACATGAGACTGAACAGGGTGGGGGCAAGAACACACCCTTGCTTGACTCCGTTGGAGACAGGGAATGGTTCTGAAGTCTCTCCGTTGTCTTGGACTCGGGCCAGCATCCCATCGTGTAGTTGCCGTATGATGATGATGAACCAAGGCACTCCATGGCAGTGTTGTACACCGTCTCATGCAGTGCGCCCCATGCTGCCTCCACATTCTGGTTGTCCAGCACGGTGGACTCCAGGCGTTCCTCCAGGGTGTCAGCAAATCTCTGCTTGATGCTGCCTAGCTCCAGCTTGTTGACATTCAGGCGTTTGGGTGCTTTCATACCCTGAGATCGTCTCTTGGGCTGGATGCGGAGGTTGAGTTTGGAGACGATAAGGCGGTGGTCTGTCCAGCACTCGGCGCCGCACATGGCCCTCGTGACTCGTACGTCCTGCCTGTCCCTCTTCCTGACAATGACAAAGTCGATGAGATGCCAATGCCCAGAGCGAGGATGCGTCCATGACGTCCTGTTACAGGTAGGGAGGCAGAAGATGGTGTTTGTGATAAGAAGGTTGTGCTCGGCACATGTCTGGAGAAGTAGTTGACCATTGCTGTTACAGTTACCAACCCCATGCTTCCCAATCACGCCTTCCCAGGAGGTGCTGTCACAGCCAACTCTCGCGTTAAAGTCACCAAGAATGATGAGCTTGTCTGCATTGGGAACAGTGGTGATGACAGCGTTCAGGTCCTCGTAGAACTTGTCCTTGATCTCATCCGGGTTGGTCATGGTGGGCGCGTAGGCACTGACAATGGTGGTAAACTTCTTCCCGTTGCATAAAGGGAGTTTCATCATCAGGCGATCGTTCACTCCTTTTGGGGGGCCAGCCAGCTTGCCAACAAGGGTTGTCTTCACTGCAAAGCCAACTCCAGCCTCATGTCTCTCTTCAGGTCCGCGACCACTCCAAAAGAAGGTGTAGACTGCGCCTCGCTCACAGAGTTCGCTTTCTTCTGCCAGTCTGGCCTCACTTGAGGCAGCGATGTCGATGTTGTACCTGGCTAGTTCACTCGCAATGAGTGCTGTGCGTCTCTGTGGTCTGTCTGAGTAGCCTCTGTCCAGAAGCGTACGCACGTTCCATGTGGCAGTGGTCAGTGGGGCGCTCCTTGCTTTCTTCTTTCTTTCCTTTGTGTGTCGACCGCTTGGGTAGGGTCCCCGTCACCTGCGGTTTGCTGACTAGGGTGGTGTGGAGCAGGCAATGTTTAGGGCACCTTTTCTAGCCCCTTCCTCATGCCATGGAGGTGAGCAGTGCTGTCCTGAAGAGGGCTGCTCAGTCGCTCAGGGGGCTGCCGATCTCCACCGCTGCTCCAGTCGGTGAAAAACAACCCTATGGCCTGAGCCGCCTGTGTGCAGGTCCGCGGCTACGACTGCCAGTGTACCCACACCTATCACTTCATCGCTCGCCTGTCGCCACAGGGCTTGGGGAAAATGATGGATGAAGGATGACAGATGACTTGCACGATGACTTTGTTTATAGTGAGGAGGAGTTGCGCACCGTCGACCTCACTCTCTTGTCCGAGACCGTCTGTATCCAGCGGCAAGACGAGGTCAAGACGACTGGAGATGGAAACAGATGCAGTGGATGACCAGGATGTCCTATGTGCCTCATCCTGCCCTCAGCACTCCACAGTGCTCTGCTGCAACCACCTTCCTCTCCGTTGAACCATGAAGGTTTCTTCTGCAGAGTCCGCTGGATCCAGTCTTCACATGCTTGGGTAGACGAGCCCTAACTCACCAAGGGTTTGAGACCTGTCGGCTACCCTCACCTAGTTTAGCCAGCCTGTCAGAGCCGTTGCCCGGGGGTTGGGCGCTGCCGCGTGCTAGCAGCTTCTAGGACCCATAGGTGAGAGCTGGGTGCCGGTGGGGACCAATAGAGGACGAACCACTCCTGGAAGAGTGTGACAAACCCCCCCTCTAGAGGTACTACCCCTCCCGTGCACTCCCTAACCATGCTGTAGCGGATGACAGAAAGTGACCAAATTATTAGCAAGACACAGTGTGAGCAATTTTCTTGGCACTCAGCCAATGCTGTCTGGTGAGAACTGGATGAAGTGACTGTGTGAGAGGGGGTGAAGAGGAGAGGGGTGGAGATCGAGGGGGCGTGGCCTCACATCCATATTATCACTTGGAGAAGTCACAATGCATTGTGTATCTGTCTCTTTTTTTTAGATTTCTTTTATTGTGGTTGTTCTAGTATTATTTGTGTGTGCAGGTATTATCCATTTGTCCAGAAAATAGGATATTTTAGAGTAAATTACCTGACTAATGTTTGTAATGAACAAGTTGAAAATGTGACAAAAAATAAAACAATGATTTCAAAACAATGGCATGTCACTGAAAATATATAAAATGGGAAAAGATAATGTGTTTTGTATTCTTTATTCATTTACCTTTCAGAAAATATATACTTTTAAGGGTCTTCCTTCAATAACAAGAGCACAGAATTTTTTGAAAATATATACCCATTTTTTTGTGAAAAAACCCTGGCAAATGGATTTCACCAAAATCTTACTTCCTGGCAGCAAAAGGGTTAACATTGTACTTGACACTTTCTGTTCAACCTTGTCACATTCTGCTTAACTTTGTGCTTGACACTTAATGTTTAACTTGTACTTCACACTTAATATTTTACATTGTCTTTCTGTTTGACCTTGTCCTTGCTACTTTCTGTTTTTAACTTTGTACTTGACACTTACTGTTTAACCTTGACACATTCTGTTTAACCTTGTGCTTGGCACTTACTGTTTGACTTGTACTTCACACTTTATTTTGACCATGTGATGTTTCGTTTAACCTTGAGCTTGACATTTTCTGTGTAACCTTGTGCTTGACACTTTGCATTTTATCTTGTGCTTGACACTTTTTGTTTACTTTAACCTTGTGCTCAACACTTTGTTTAGCTATAAGCTTACTTTTGTTTAACCTTGTGCTTGACACTTTTTGTTTACTTTAACCTTGTGCTCAACACTTTGTTTAGCTATAAGCTTACTTTGTTTAACCTTGTGCTTGACACTTTTTGTTTACTTTAACCTTGTGCTCAACACTTTGTTTAGCTATAAGCTTACTTTATTTAACCTTGTGCTTGACACTTTTTGTTTACTTTAACCTTGTGCTCAACACTTTGTTTAGCTATAAGCTTACTTTGTTTAACCTTGTGCTTGTCACTTTTTTTGCCTTGTCTTCTCGTCAACCTCATGCTTGACACTTCCTGTTTGACCTTTTGCTTGACACTTTCTGTTTAACCTAGCGTTTGGCATTTTCTGTTTAACTGTGTGCTCGACACTTTGTTTAACCTTGTGCTTGACACTTTTGTTGTCATTGCCTTGGAAATTTCTGTTTAATTACACATACTTAACCGTGATCCAACTAGTGCAGACTCGGGCAGGGGTCTGACGTTCCTGTTTCCTTTTAGTAAAGTATGCAGCCATTACATCAGTGTAAGGCATTACTGTGTTGTCTCATTATGTATTATCATTTAGTAGTGGAGGTATATTTAAAGATAACCTGCATTTTTTTCCCTTGTGACTTTGAATCCAGTGTTTGAATCTTTTTGCTCCGAAAAGCAGCATTTTCCAGTACAAGCTGAAGATTCTCTTACTCTTTTTAAAATCATGTAGCTCTGTCATTTCTGATGAACCTAGCTTTTTATATGTAGTTACAAGATTTATATTTCATCCAACTCTTGTTGTTTTTTTTAACTATTCTTAATTGGTAGCTGTGATTTTTATCACTTTGTGAACACTTGTGTGTGCAGATCACAATGGAAATGGAGTATCACACATATATGGGAACCATTCCCTGCCAGTGACTGTTTCACAGACTCCAGTATTGCAGCGTCAGCGTTCTGCTTCAATGGTGCTAAATGGCAGAAATGGTAAGATGGTTCTTGTGAATATATTGTTGTTGTTGTTTGTCCTTCGGATTCAAAGATGATCACAACTTCAGCACAAAGCACTTGACATGCATTGAACTTTTAGCTGAGAATGGCAAAATGATAAAACAATGTATACACTCACTGCAGACAGACATTATGACACCGCTCATCCAACTCATTTGCATACTTATGCATGCATGCTAGCACTCCTTCAACATAACACTTTTTCCTTTACTCGTACAAAAGAATTTGCCCGGCAACGCTTTGCTACACATTGCTCTGTCGTAGGGTGCTGTCATAGAACACACACACACACACACACACACACACACACACACACACACACAGTGAAATCCACATATTATACACACCAATTTCAATAGTATTAGCAGTTTAAGCAATGCTACTCTTCATAACAGATTCTAAAATTAACCAGACAGCTGTTTTAATTTCTGTAGTATCAGAAGAAAAAAAAGATCCATATTCCAAGTATTTTGAACTGTGCTGGATTCCATTCCATTTCATTGTTTTTTGTTGTTGTTTTTTTCTTCTTCTTCTTTTCTGTCCAGATATTTCTGTTGTTTAGTTTTAACCCCTTTTTGTTTTTTTGTTGTTGTTTTTTTTTTAATGTATAAAGGTTTAAATGTGTAAAGGCTCTTGAACAGTGTTTTTTTTGTGTTTCTCTTTCAAGAGGCACCATCAGCAAACTGATTTATCTTGATCTCATCAAATCCTACAGTGATGCATTTAATGTCTTCATCTTCTGTTATCATGCAAGCATATAAAACAAAGAGATAAGGTGATATTGGATCTCTTTTTCTTGGATATTGGATCAATATTCCTTGTGACCTGGGAAAACTTGGTAATAAAGACATATTCTATTCTATTCTATTTTTTGACATCCCCTCTCTAATGAGGAACTGGTTGATATCTTTCCATAAATATAATTTGTAATAACATGGTTTTTTGTATTCCTGTGAAAAGATTATATCCATTTTGTAGTCCTTTCACAAAGCCAAAAACATTTAGTACTTATTCCTGATGAACAGAATGTAAAGTCTTAACAGAATGAATGGAAAATGGTAAGCCTGTTAAGTTTTTTATTTCTGCATAATGCATTATCAGACTGCCTCTAGAATATCTAACGAGGTACAAATCCAGTTTGATCTTTGTTAATCAGTTTTGTTAACACTATTTTATTATGTTCTTTACACAGGATGTCCCAGTTTTACATGTCACATTTAAATGCAAAACAAGCCTCCAAGTATTTTTTTTAGGCTTGTCTCCTTTTGAAAGACAAATTATAATCCCTTCTTTCTAAGTTACCAAAATTCCAAATTAAAGAGCATTTTCTTAACACACACACACACACACACACACACACACACACACACACACACACACACACAAGGCCTGACTAAGCGCGTTGGGTTAGGCTGCTGGTCAGGCATCTGCTTGGCAGATGTTGTGTAGCGTATATGGATTTGTCCGAACGCAGTGACGCCTCCTTGAGCTACTGAAACTGAAACTGAAACACACACACACACACACACACACACACACACAGACACACACACACACATACACATGATTTCAAGATTTGATTTGACACCCATTGGGACATGGTGGATTACAGAAAAAAAACATACTCAAGAACACAACAACATTTATCATAACGTATGCATCAAGTAAGGTAAAATAAGGGTAAACATTCCTTCTTCTGCATGAAAGTATCCTATGCTAGTATGCAACATTGCAAGTCTTGATGAATTTAAAAAGTCTGTCTCACACACACACACACACAGACATGCACGCACGCATGCCCGCACGCACCCACCGACACACACACACTCTCTCTCTCTCTCTCTCTCTCTCTCTCTCTCTCTCTCTCTCTCTCTCTCTCTCATACAGAATTTCTGTATGAAGATTTGTTTTTCGGCCTGCTCTTATTATCACACAAAGTTGCAGGTGAAACAAATGGATATTCAATTTATAAACACAATTCACTTTGGAATGTAACTTATCAACAAAGAAAAAAATAAGCATGAAGTATACACAAGTGATTGTTTTTTTGTGGTTTTTTGGCAGGGATGGGGATGGCGGTGGGGGCATTTCATGTAAGGAATGTCTACACTTAGACTATATATATGTGCTTCTGACACAACAAAAGGAGAATCTCCACATATAATAGCAGCATCTGTCAGAATTGAATTAGAAGAAAATTTTGGTTATCATTTAAAAGTTTACACTGATGGCTCGGTCCTGGATGATAGCAGTGCAGGATCTGCTTTTGTCATTCCTGACCTAAAAACAGAAAAATCATATTATTTAGGTAAGGGACATTCAATTTTTACAGCTGAATTGGTGGCCATCCTTATGGCTTTAAATCATCTTGTTGATATACTAATCATAATAAGTAATATCCTATTTTGTGTTGATTCTCAATCTGTCTTAAAAGGTTTGCTCCTTTTTGAGAATAATCAAAGAGAAGATTTATTTTTTGAAATTAGGTATTTTTTGCACTCCCTATTTGTGAAGGGTACAAATGTTGATTTTTGTTGGATACCATCCCACACTGGATTCCGTTATAACGACCAAGCAGATAGGGCAGCAAAAAGGGGAGCAAAAAATCATATAGATAGTATAAAAGTATATTGCCCATTGTCATACAAGGAAATAAGCAATATACTAGAAAGAGACTTTTATAGGTGCTTGAATTCAAGTCTAAAACCTCGTCAGTTGACTCTCTCAGACTTTGGTCCGATTCGCAGACCAATTCTGAGCTTAGCTCTCAGACTATTATCAAATTCATTACGGACCAAGTATTGTTCTAATGTCAAGTGTATATGCTTTAATAACCTGACAATTGAGCGTATAATTTTTCACTGTAGCTTGATGAAGCCTTTTGTACACGAAAGTGTGTCTTCACAAGTGACTGAGAACGTTGATGTTTTTGACTTTTTGCATTCATTATCAGTTGTTTCGCTTGTCAGTTTAACGACTTCTCTTTTACGAAGTCCTTTAAGTAATTTCCTGTAACTGTATTTAGAGGGGTTTTTTTGTTTGTTTGTTTGTTTGTTTGTTTTGTTTTTCTTTCAAATTTCACCCACATTTTTACCCTCATTTGCCCAGTTTCCCCAAACCCTCCATTCATCCACATCTCCCACCCCTTCTAACCGATAATACTCAGATGTATTCATAAATACTTTTACAAAATGTCTTCAATCACCGATATGTGTGACGGGACATTAAACAAAAATTCCTTCCTTCCTTAGACTATCTTTTTTATTGACTATAGTAATTAGTATACAATATTTTTGTTTCAAAAGTACAGCAGTTGATCTAAAAACGCTGATAACCTGTGTGTGTGTGTGTGTGTGTGTGTGTGGATATCCATGTGTTGCATAAATTTATAAAATAAAAATAACAAAGTTCTACAATACTCACCAGTGATGTTTTCAGTGACTAAAACGTGTGTGCCAACTGATCTGGCTGTGGTGGCTTCAGTCCAAACTGCAACAGCCAGTGCTGGAGGGTGGGTGGAGAGAGGGGGGTCCAGGAATGGGAAGAACAGACAACAGGTGCTGTGGCCATCATGGTCAGAACGCTGGGGTCTCACCCGAGTTTCCTGAGTTCGATCCCTGGTTTGGGCACACGTGGTGGGTTAAGGGTGGAGATTTTTCAGATCTCCCACTTCAACAAATGTGCAGACCTGCTGGTGCCTGCATCCCCTTCGTGTGTATACGCACGCAGAATAATCAAATGCGCACATCACAGATCCTGTAATCCATGTTAGTGTTTGGTTGGTAATGGAAACAAAAACAAACCCAGCATGCACATCCTTGAAAAGGGAGTATGGGTGCCTAAATTGCAGGATAAAAACAGTCATACACGTAAAAGCCCACTTGTACATGTATACAAGTGAACATGGGAGTTGGAGTTGCGGCCCATGAACGCAGAAGAGGAAGAAATAGATGATGAATGACGAACAAACAAGAAAACAAGAGTCCTTTTCTGATCGTGTTGCTTTAACGCTGATCACATGACCTGATCACATGAGGAAAATGTGGGGGTGGAGAGAGTAATGACCATTTATAGACATGAGTGTTGTCACCTTGCTAGTGTTGAAAGAGTCAAGTACATCCTTGTGTTTTGACTCGCTCCTTTGATTGCATGGGTGTGACTTGCTTTTGAACAAAGAAGGATGTACTAGTTTTCAGTGTGGGAAGTGCTCACTCAGATGATCATATAGTTTGGCTTGAATATCACTTATCAGTTTCATCTTCTTCTCATTTTCATTCTCATATTGTTGGTCTTGAATATTAGTTTCTTCTTCTCCTTCTCCTCATTGTTGGGCTTGAATTTCAATTTCTTCTTCTTCTTCTTCTCCTCCTTCCCCTTCTCATATTGTTGGGCCTGAATTTCTTCTTCTTCTCCTTCTTCTCTTGCTTAGGTGTTCACAGTCTGTAACATCCACATCAACCTGGCTTTTGACAGCCGTAGTCTGTTTTCGGGGAAGTGCATGCTGTGTGTGTTGGTGCTCCCATTGTTCACCATTTGTTGACATGGATTACAGGATTTCAACATATATCTCTTCTTCATATGTATAGTAGTACACACACAAAGGGGATTAAGATGTCCGCCTAGTCTACACATACCTTGATGTGAATGATCAGAGAAAAATAATCTGTTCCTTTACCCCCTGTGTATGATAGTCAGTCGTGTCCGACTATGACCATCAGAACAGCAGAGGAGGCAGCTGCTGTTCCGACTATTTGGGCTAGAATTTGATTATAGTGGAGAGCGTCTTGCCCAAGTTACATCCCCACTCTCTCGGTCAAGAGGGTTTTAGGACAGTCGACGTTGGGATGGTTCCCAAAGGCCAACTAGCCCACAAGGCTGCAGCACTAAGAGCCAGTGCAATTTTGCCTCCTAGTTTGAGAGTCATAGTCCTTCACAAAAGACTAAGCTGTAAATGATTTCCCATTGACTGGAGAAACCATTGATAATACAGCTCTCACTTTGCTGTTGGCCCAAATGTAAAGTTATGTCAATCTGTGATATAAGCCGAGTGTTGGGCCTTCCTTTACCCTCTAGGAAACCGCTTCAAACCCAGGATCCTCAGATTGAAAATCCAACACTCTAGCCTCAAAGCTTTGGCATGTCAGTTTTCCTGTTTGTTCTGGTAAATGCTTCTGATCTATGGATAGTATTTTTTCCTCGCTTTCTGTTCTCAACTTGTTTTCATTGTCTTGTCCAGTTCCTGAAATAAAACCAGCATAATCTCTTATTTGATACTGTCCTGTGTTTCCTTGCTTCTCGTTTAGGAATTAGTGTTGTTGTTATTTTTTTAAAGGACTAATTCGTCTAGTAAATCTTTAATCTGATCTTCTTTTTAAGTGCTGGTTAATCCTGTAAATTCTCAAAATGATCATCCTTTTCAAAAAGTTTTATCTGTTAAACTTAAAAGTTTCATTTTCTTTCTATCGAATAAAGATTTCTGATCAAAGTCAGTCAGGCAGTTGTGTAATTTGACTGGAAGTATTGGATTCATGGTTTTGATTTTTGTTTTGAAGGGTGTCAACTGTCACTGGTACCTTTTCTCAAATGGCTTTTAAATTGTTCTGTCACTCTCCGGTACCTACCATAGTGAATGTGGTGAATGTTCTGCTGTCTGTGGCCATTTGTTACTTTCTTATGTTCCCTTGCATGAGTGAGTGTATGTCAGCATGGATGGTGATTGTGAGTTTAGTGCTTTAGTTCAGTTCAGTTGCTCAAGGAGGCTTCACTGTGTTTGGACAGTTCCGCGTGCACTGCACCACATCAGCTAAGCAGATGCCTGACCAGCAGAGTATCCCAACATGCTTAGTCAGGTCTTGAGTGAAAAAATAAAATGAAATAATATAAAAAAAATATGTTATAGCAATGCTAATGAAATAAATGAATAAATAAATAGCTTATAAATGAAATAGAATAAATTATAATAATGATAATGTTAATAACAATATTGATAAATGGATAGATACTCAAAAATAAATATTTAGGTTATGGCACAAATGGTTAGTTCACTGATTTTGTATGTGTTTGTATGATTTGAGTATTCCATTTGTGCAAGTGGATTTAGTTGGGAGGGAAGTGGTTAATTTGTGATCTGACATGCCTGCCATCAGTGACTGACTGTATTTGTGAAATTCCATACACAGTGTGTTCCAGAAGTACTGGTTTTCATTGCATGTTAAAGAAAACCCAAACTCAAGAAGTCCAGATATTTAATCTAAATTGTCCAATTTTATTCATCTTGACATGTCTCATTGATGAGTTTGTTTTATGAATTATAAACTTCTGTCGTGACTGTGCTTTTAAGAACTGTGTGTTCTTGCATTCCTGAAGATTGTGCAGCAGTCATGGTTTTAGTGATAAGTGTTCCTTAATTGGAGGAAGGTGGCAGAATGGTTAAGACGCTCATCTTCCAGTACAGTGTCACGAGGGTCTGGGTTCGAATCCCACTTTCAAGTATGACTGGAAAAGTCATACTGAGCGTCCAGTCATTTGGACGAGACAATGAACGGATGTCCTGTGTGCAGCATGCACTTGGTGCCCTGAAAACAAATCCATGGCAACAAAAGAGTTGTCTTCTGGCAAAATTCTGTGGAAGAAATCCACTCTGATAGGTACACAGTGTGCTTGCACTCAAGGCATGACTGAGCATGCCAGGTTGTGTTGCAGTCCGGCATCTGTCTGGCAGATGTGGTGTAGTGTGTGGATTTGTCCTAAGGCAGTGGTGCCTCATTGAGAAACTGTTCCTGAAAAGGGGGCATTGTCTGTCTTAGACACAAGAGGCAAAACTAGCATGAAATAAACCAAGAAAAAACAGCTGTGGCAGTGCATAGATAGATTACAGCACTACTTTGTCAAAAGATCTTTTCAAAGAGTAAGTGATTATGTCTGACCACAGGGGGAGAGAAGGTAAAGCCTCGTACACCCACCATCGTTCTTCTGCAGCTCATTCCTATCCCTTTTTTGGTTTTGATGGGTTTTGTTGCATGTGGAGAGCAGGCACTGTAGAATGAAACAAATGAAGCATGACCAGTGTTACATGACTAGTTACTTGCTCTGCCAATTAATTGTGACAAAATCCTTTGAATTGAAGAGAGAGAGAGAGAGAGAGAGAGAAACTAGCAAGCAAGCAAGGCTCAACCTCTCACACTTCCTAGTCCGGTTGTGACAGCAAAGCAATATCATTAGTATGCTTAAGGATAAGGGCAGATCATGGCCTGTTCCACTTCCTGGTTGGGATTCAAACAGCTGTTAAGACAGATGCTTGCTCTCCCACTCACATCCTAGTTCAGACAGAAATATCGGAGGGGAATTCCCTTCTTCTCCACCACTGCAAACCTCGCAAAAGGCACCTGCTGGTTGTTTTTTGGGTTTTTTTTTTTGTATGTGTATGTTTGTTCCTGTTTTTTTTTTAATGTCCGTTTTCATGGGCTTGGCTATGGGGGTGGCTTTGAATATATATGTTGCTGTTCCCCATTTTTCGTTTGTGTGATTCAGGGGTGCAGTTGTAGGATGGTCTGTGTGTGTGTGTGTGTGTACCTGTGTATCTGTCTTCTAGGTGCTTTTGACAGAACTGACTGTTGATGAACTAGCTTTTTGTACTTTCATCAGGAGCAGGGTTTGTGTGCATGCATGAGAGAGAGAGAGAGTGCATGTGAGAGAGAGGTATGTATGTACATGTATGTATGTATATATACATGTGTGTGTGTGTGTGTGTGTTTATGTGTATGAGAGAGTGTGTGGTGTGGGATATGTGTGTGAGTGAGTGTGATAGAGTATGTGTACTCATGTTTTTTATGGTGTGGGCGTGACTATGCATATGTATGAAAGAGAAACAAACAGAAAAACAGCGAGTACCTTCCTGGGTTTGAAATAGAATGTCAGGTGATGAGAGCTTGGTGAAACACTTGTTGTGTTATCAGTTTCATGAGGATATTCCTGTTCTGTCTGTTCACAAATTATCCTTGATGACTCCTGAATTTTCTCAATCACTATATTTAGATCAGTCTTTTTTTCTTTTCTCTATTGTCTAAAATTAGCTGTTGATAGGTAAACTGAAAACGGATGGAGGGGAGGGGAGGGAGAAGAGGTCTGTGAACTGGGAAGTGTGATTAAGGGAATGTCACTGAAAGTTTTCAGAAGAGTTCACATTTGTATGTCAATGGCTATTTGGTTGGGTTGTGGGTTTTGTGTGAGTGTGTGTGTGTGTGTGTGTTTACCCATAACCAGCTTGTCATGGCTTGCTTTATGTACGGACCAGGAAGAGCAAAGGGGTCTCCTTTTAGCAGCACAGGAAACCGTCCCGTGCTGATATTGATTTGACTGGTTGGTCAGTCATGATAAGCAGGTGACTTAGAGCTCCAGCTCACAGGTCGCTTGTCAGCCAGGGAAGCACTGGAGCAAGAAGAAGGGGGAACTTTTGACCCAGGGTTTTCTGGCATCTGGTCACAAGTGCGCTCAGTTTCCCCCTGTGCATATACTGATTGTGAAGTGTGTGTGTGTGTGCATTTGGTCATTCTTGGGTGTAGCATTGTTTCACAGTGAGTGGTGTTTTAAATATTAAAAAAAAAAAAAAAAAAGAAGAAGAAGAAAATACGGAGAGAAATTGTGCATATATAGTCTTGGTCACTGAGAAAAAAAAATGCACATTTTCTGACACTGATTTTGTGTATTCTGATCCACACAGTGGTGAACGTGTCATCAGCTTAATGATGATGATACTCAGTGTGGTGTGAACGTGGTGAAACTATTGTTTGGCGTCTCTCATCGCTTTTGAACATGAAACAGAGGAAAAAACTGTCGTCTGTCCTCCGGTGCTTGTTCTGCGCCTCAAGACGAGACAGGTCCCCAGACAGTGACACACGGATGTTGATTCTGTCATCCTCCTCCAGTACAGACTCCATCTTCAAAATTTCCACTGATGAGGGCAGCAGAGGTTTTACCAACAGTGTTTGTGATGGTGGTGGGCAGAAGTCTGTCCCAAAGAGTGAATGTGTTGTGGAGTGTTCGCTGTCGTCTTCGCCGCTGTCGTCGTTCAGTGCGTTAGCTGATCATGTTCGGCCGAGCACAATGCCTGGCTCGTGGCAAGGGACGCCCTCATCATGTAGGACTATGAGCTGTTTTCTGATGTTGGCGAGTGTGTTTGTGTGTGTGATTGTGTGTGTTTGTGTATGTGTGTGTGTATGTTTGTGCTTTCATTGTTTATTATTGTATAGTTTGTATATGTATGGTATTCAAATGCAAATGCATTTATGTGTGTGTGTGTTTTCATTGTTTATTATAAAATTTATAATTTGTATGTGACTGCATGTGTGTGTGTAGGAGTGGAGGGGTCATTATCCGATGTATTTTCATTGCGTCAGAGAGAGAGAGGTATATAAACTTTATTGATGCATATATGGACTGATACAATTTATTTTCATCTCTTTCTCTGTCTCTCCCTCACACACACACACACACACACACACACACACACACACACACACACACACACCTGTAATACAGACACGCAGTGTGACATATAAACGTTTTCATGTGACATGAATGTATTACTTTCAAAGCATGTGTGTGATTTGGGGCATACAGTCTATGTTTTCATTTGTATTAACTATGATATGTGTGTGTGTTGGAAATGTGTGTTTGTATTCAATATCTGTATGACACAGTCAGTGTATGTTTTTGTGAATATCTATACCTGGACATATTAAAATCTGTGAACAGACGGTGAGAAGGGGACAGAGAAGAATAAATGCTATTTACGACTAGTTATTTGTAGTTAGAGATTGATTAAGGGATCATTATTATCAGCTCAGTCTTCTTCTTGTCAGCTAACCACACAGGCCTGTCCATATCAGGTCATAAACAAAACTTAACCAAAATTGAGGACATCATCAAACTACACCGCTTGGGGTTTGAGGTGGGGGGGTGGGATGGAAACTGGAAAAGAAGACTTGCGTGTATTATTCAGACAGTTTTGTGCAAGCAAGCAAACACACAGAGGATATTTTCTCTGACTTTGACATAGTTTCCATTATTATTTTCACCAGAGTTTGGTTGTTTTGTGGTGTTATTTATTTATTTATTTATTTTTATTTTTAAATGTTTTAACAGAGCTGTCTGAACACCTTTGCATAGTTAAAAACAGAATATGAAAAAAAGCAACAACAACAACAACAACAATAAAAAAAACAGGCATCAGCATTGAAAACCTGCTAGAAGGCAAACTCCCACTTCTCAGATACTAACCCACTGATAACAGTTCCAGTTATCATGGCCAGAAAGAAGTGAAATGATACATAAACCAGATTTTCTCAAACAAATCCTTGTGAATGGCCTGGTTTTACTCTTTAAAAAAAAAAAAAAAAAA
>NC_134902.1:14531363-14543863 GCF_041734735.1 Babylonia areolata | reverse complement strand
TGGCACTGCTCACACAACATTCATTGCCCCATACACAGCCAAACCTGGTTCTGTCTGCCATAGGGGACTGTGTGGATATTAGGTCACCAGGAGGCCACACACCAGAGGAGATCCTGCGCTGCTACTGAGTCTCTTAATTGTTGTTCAGTATACTATGCCTGCTCTGATTCAACATACGCTGGATACCGCTTGCTAAGGCACCAGCTGAAGACAATAATGGCTGAGTCATGGAGGCAGATTGAGTGAACATCCCCTCCTGAGTGGAGACCTTCACCATGTCTCTCAGCGACAGTTCCACCATGTATCTGCTGACACTGAAGATCTTGAC
This sequence comes from Babylonia areolata, assembly GCF_041734735.1. Classification (NCBI taxonomy): domain Eukaryota; kingdom Metazoa; phylum Mollusca; class Gastropoda; order Neogastropoda; family Buccinidae; genus Babylonia; species Babylonia areolata. The sequence continues at coordinate 14,543,535 of NC_134902.1, read as the reverse complement.
AGACTGGTGAAAAGCATGGATGAGGAAGGGAGTAAAAACTGAGGTCGCCTTGAGAGTTGGGCATGAAAGGTCCCAGAATCTGGGACTTTTTTTTCTTTTTCTTTTTTTTTCTTTTTTTTTCCTATACTGATGACAAATGAGGATGTTGAAGATGCTGCTTTGGAGGTCCTTTCAGGTTTGGGATTACATAATACATCCTGACATCAACCAGGCCCGAGAGATACAGGAACCTGCAGTGCTGGTCGGGAAATGATGCGGGAACATGCAGTGTTGATCAGGAAGTTGGAGCAATGCTTAAAGAAATGCATCCGTGAGGTGGATGGTTCTCAACTGTATTTTCCCAGTCTTCCCAATAATTTGAACTCACAGCTCACCCAGCTGTGGGCAGGAGCCAGCCAGGGGCTGAAAAGACCCACATGTGCTGGGGTTTGAACCCTTGACTTCCCAGTCATTGGTCCATGAGGTTAACCACTCATGCATGGGCAGCTGGTCACATTTTGGTTCCCTTGTGAGGAGGTTGACCTATTTACCACATGTTTTGTTTGGTTGCTGTGAAGATTTATGCCTGACCCATACTCACTTGACTAAAAGGTATGAAAGATATTTTATTCTCGTTTCAGGCATCTCTGCATTTGGACTAATCCATATACACTACACCGTATCTGCAAAGCAGATGCCTAGTCAGGCTTTGAGTGCATGCATATATGTATACTTGTGTACCTATCAGAGTGGGTACCTTCCACAGAAATTTACCAGAGGACAACACATTTGGGGTTTTTTGCTCTGGATTCTTTTTTCAGTGCACCCAGTGTGTGCTGGACACGGGACCTCGGTTTGCCATCTCATCCGAATGACTAGACGCTCATTTTGATTTTTTCAGTCAAACTTGGCAGAAAGGGCACGAACAGTATACAAATCCAGACTCCCATGGACGCTGTATTGGCAGATAAGCGTCTCAGCTATTCACCTTCATTCCCTATTCCCTTCCTTGTTCTTAACTCATTCTGCTCCAGGTCCAAGATAACTCGTACCACAATTACTCCCCCTGTGGACCAGGTACGAGTTTTCTCGTACCAACTCACTATTCTGATTTCGTTTATTGTTGCTCGTTACAGTTTGCATTCTAAAATGAACTGTTTATGGATTCCAGAGGCATGGAAACAAAGCTTTGTTGGACTGATGAAATCAACAGTGCTTCATCATTTTTCACCGTTTTGATGATATACACTGGGGGTTTTTTCTGCAGTGGTCTCATGTAGTGCTGGTTCATGGGAGTTGAAGCAGGCATGGACGGGCGCAATAGCCGAGTGGTTAAAGCGTTGGACTGTCAATCTGAGGGTCCCGGGTTCGAATCACGGTGACGGCGCCTGGTGGGTAAAGGGTGGAGATTTTTACGACCTCCCAGGTCAACATATGTGCAGACCTGCTGGTGCCTGAACCCCCTTCGTGTGTATATGCAAGCAGAAGATCAAATACGCACGTTAAAGATCCTGTAATCCATGTCAGCGTTCGGTGGGTTATGGAAACAAGAACATACCCAGCATGCACACCCCCAAAAACGGAGTATGGCTGCCTACATGGCGGGGTAAAAACGGTCATACATGTAAAAGCCCACTCATGTGCATACGAGTGAACGTGGGAGTTGCAGGCCACGAACGCAGAAGAAGAAGAAGCAGGCATGTAGCTGTGGGGTGGAATGAGCTAATGATGCTGAACGTTGTGTCCCCAGGCGGCCAAAGTGCTGATGGTCATCACCCCTGGTTACCTGCGCTACGCCGACGCCGACACGGAGGGGGCTGACGAGGCTCGCAGCTCGCAGCAGAAACTGATGCGCAAGATCCAGGAGAAGCTGAAGAGAGAGTTCTTTGACAGGGTGGTGCCCTTCCGCATCTGGCCCGTGCTGCTGCACGAGCTGAAGGCGAACAGGCTGCACGTGCCGCTTTTTCTCAGCAAGTCGCTGTTCTACTGGTTCCCCTGCAGGCACAACACTGAGAACTTGGTGCAGGTTCTGAGGAATGACCTCCGACAAGTGTGACGCACTTTGCTTTCAGTTGTTTAGTTGACATGTTGTTGGTGGGTGTTTTTTTTTTTGTTTGGTTTTTTTTTGTTGCCATTTTTTGGTTATTGCTTCTATTACTGGCATGCCACATGTGCACTGCTGCATACATGCATGCATGTGCACACACACACACTTACACTCACACACATTCTACTCGTTTTCGCTGTTTCACGTTCAGTCTTTTTCTCTCTCTCCCTCCCAAGTAACGTCGTCATTCAGCACTTTCTTGTGATCTTCCTTTGAGTACAACTTTTGTCTCTGTTTTGTGGTCTGTGCATTGTAGCTGAAGAAGTGGGAATTCACTTTCTTTTTTGCTTTATGTGATCTTCCAATGAAATTTATCCTGTCAAAGTATTATGCGGAACCTTGTCACATTGTGATTTGAAGCTATGTATATTGTCAACAGCTCTGCGTGCTCATGACTGTACATCCAGACTTGGCTTATATGTATAGATAGCTACATGGTTGCTTCTTGGTATGAGTACTTATATAGCACCTGTCCTCAGTCGCAGACCAGGCTGTAAGGGCTTTACAAGCACGGGGTCATTTGTACAACAGGCTACCTACCAGGGTAGAGCCAACTGACGTCTGCCATTTGGCTGCTTGTCATTCCTTTCCTGTGTCATTCAGTCAGGTTTCCATCACACACACACACACACACATGCAGACATGTAACATTTTAAATATATGACCATTTTGTTCATTTTCCCTGCCAATTAGGCAGCCAAACTCCATTTTCGGGGGGTGTGCTTGCTGGGTATGTTCTTGTTTCCATAACAAGCCAAACACTGACATGGATTACAGGATCCTTAATGTGCGTATTTGATCTTCTGCCTGTGTACACACATGAAGGGGGTTCAGGCACTAACAGGTTTGCACATATATTGACCTGGGAGATTGGAAAAATCTCCACCTTTTACCCACCAGGCGCCGTTACTGAGATTTGAACTCAGGACCCTCAGATTGAAAGTCCGCTTTAACCTCTCAGCTATTGCGCTTGTCTTAACTTGAAACTGAGGGACAACCTATATCATGTTGTCAACAAGAAATAAGAGGAGTCTCTTTGAGTTAGCTGCGCATATTTATGAAGCAAACAAGAGGCTACGCACTGTGGTCTCTTCATATTCTTTATGCAGAACTCGTGTTTATTACCAGCTTCCTTTGTCAGCTGCAGAAAACGTTGATGTATATGTAAACCCCTTCAGTGTGGGACTCCAGGGCCTTCATCAGAATAAAACATTTATTGTTTGTATGTCTGTGTATTCAGGTTCTCTGTAACAGGTTGGTTGGTTGGTTGTTTTTTTTCAGTATAAAAGATACTTCCCCCCAGCCTTCTAGAAATTCTGTGCTAGTAATTTCCTCTTTCTTGTTGGGTTTCTTTGTTTCTGACTTTTTTTTTCTTTTCTTTCTTTTATCTCTTCCTTTGCTTTCTGCCTTACTGGACTTTTCACCAATGTTTTTGTTTCTTTTCCTTGAAGCCTTGAAATTTGGGGGTCGGGGGGTGTTGTGTTTTTGTGGGGGGGTTTTGTGTGTCTTTTTCTGGCCTTGTTTTTTTTGTTGTTTTTTGCGCCCATGCTGGTATTTTCTGGTTTTGTATGCTTGTTATTATGTATAATTTGGTATATTATATATATTTATCTTTGCGTTATGGTTGCTGACGGTGTATTGTGTAGTCACTGCGAGGTGATTTTGACATGTACACATTCACTCGTTACTCTTGAGGTTCTTGGATGTCGTGAGTGGGATGTCTCCTTGAAGTTCTGAAAATTCAAGACTGCTGAAGAAGGCTTTGGGGGGAGGAGGGGTATTAACTGTCATTTGAGAACAAGACTTCTTTGTTACTGTGATGGCCGCCAAAAGCAAATGTACTGGGAGAGGAGTGGGGAGAAGGGTATGTGTGTGAACTTCAGTTTTTATTCAGAGGTTTCTGTACACAACTCATTGGCCTTATGGGTTGTTGTTTTTTTTAATTCTCTCTCTCTCTCTCTCTCTCTCTCTCCTCTCTCTCTCTCTCTCTCTCTGTCTGTCTGTCTGTCTGTCTCTCCTTCTTCTTATTCTTCGTCTTCTTCTTCTTCATCTTCCATTGTTGCTCACTATTGCTCGTGAGCTGGATTAAAAATGTTATGAATGGAATGCACTAGATATATTTTACAAAATGAATCTGTGATAAATTGTTTTTGATTTTGATGCTTTGCTGCATATACGTTTTGCCCTTCCATTCCAGAGTGGCAGGTTGTCTCCCCTCATGCTGTTCACAATGATGGCGACCAGTTCAGCATTGTTTTTGTGCCATTGTGTCAGACTGAAGTGACTTTGATCTTCCCCACAATGAGTGCAAGTGTTTGTAATCACTCCTTGGTCTTGTCTTTTTTCTTGTAAAGCCTTGCCTCCCTTCATCTCAGATGGGAGAAGGCTTATGTTGTGCAAGTATATGTGCTTGCGGGTGTGTTTGTGCATCCGTGTTTGTGTGGTGTGTGTGTATAAAAATACGTGCTTTGGTGTCTGTGTGTGCATGCACACACAAGTGCATCAGAGAGAATTTATCCGTATGGCTTTGCTTACAGGATATGTTTGATCCTGTACTTTTATTTTTATCTTTAAAAAAAAGAAAAAAAAAGGATATCTAGACCCGGTTTCAAGACTGCCTATCATGTCATGTAGCCACAAACATTTAAAAATGCGTAAGTAGTCAGCCTAGGAGGGTTCCTGGCATTGGAAGATTCCCTTCTCAAAGAACTGTTGATATTTAAGTGCTGGTTCTTGGAAACCTTACCTGGCTTATTTTTTGAGACCTTGCCTTTAACTTCTTTCTCTCTCTTTTTGTTTCTTTTCTTCTCTCTCTCTCTCTCTCTCTCTCTCCTTTTTCAGGGTGCGGGGCAAAACAAGGAAGTATGTTTTATATGTGCTTGCTGTGCTGAATACATTCTGATTTTTCACTCTTCTGTAATGTGAATCAGTCTGTATTGGGCATGGCTTCATAAAAGAAAATGGTCTGGTCGTACACACGATTCTATCGATTGTCCTGTTTTGTTTGTTTTGTTTTTTTTGTAAATGACTATATTTAAGCTCATGTTGTAAATTTTTTTGTACTTGTAAAATTCTCCCCATTTTGGTTTCCTCAAACTGAATTGGCATAATATCTATTGAGTTTATTTCTGAATTTCATTAGTATATATAATGTTGTTGTTATTTTATGTACCATCATATAAATTGATTTTAGATGTTGTGGAGTGATCTATTGCCTGTGGTTACAAGAGACTGTGTGTATTTATGAGTTGATTTTACATATCATATAAGAAATGGATAAATGTGAAATCTGTATTACATATCACTGGAAAATTTATGTTTTTTACATATCAACCAAAAAAAGGCGTTTCTTTCTTCTTCTTGTTTGTATTACATATCACTTTGAAATTGGAAATTTGTGCATGTTTCTTTTTTCTTTTCTTTTTTTCGTTTTTTGTTTTATTTTATTTTTTATTACATATCACTTTGAAACAAAATAATGTGCGCATTTTAATATGACACATCACCCTAGAAATTTGTCAGTCCATGAGTAAATACAAATGCATCTCTTGCCAAACAGCAGACCGCTTGAGTCAGCATGGAAACAGAGTAATTCATCTTTTTGTCCCAGACTTTTTCTCTCAGTTTCTTCCATTCATGGCCATTTGGCGAGTATAAACATAACCTCGGTTGCAAGCATTGCGTATTTTAATATAGTGTGATTTGTCGGTATTGAAACATACTAAGATGAATGGGGCTTTAAACATTCTAACATATCACTGTAAATAATAAATGGTTGCCAAACTTTTTTTCTCTCCCTTATTCATCATTGTGAGATGTTCATACGTTTGCATGTATATGGTTACTTGATTGAAACGCTTCATTTGAAGCGCTTCGTGTGCTGACAAGCTGGAGCTTGACATGCTTTCCATTTATTATTGCTGTTACACTTATTTATTCACATCTCTCACAAGACAGTATGCTGTAGCAACAGTATTGGAGATAGCACCTGTCATTGTTGGAACTCGTTAGCACCCGTCATTGTTGGAACTCGTTAGCACCCGTCATTGTTGGAACTCGTTAGCACCCGTCAAGCACCTGTCATTGCTGGAACTCGTTAGCACCCGTCATTGTTTGAACTCGTTAGCACCCGTCATTGTTGGAACTCGTTAGCACCCGTCAAGCACCTGTCATTGCTGGAACTCGTTAGCACCCGTCATTGCTGGAACTCGTTAGCACCCGTCATTGTTTGAACTCGTTAGCACCCGTCATTGTTGGAACTCGTTTTACTTAGGACTGTAGGGAAGTACAACGCACACGTCCACCAAAAGCTGAAAAGTTAAAAAACAAAAAAGAAGACAGAAATGTTGGATCTGGATTCTGCCCATGTTCCAGAGCCTGTCTTTCCTCAAAGTTTTATAAAAATAGACCAGTGTTCTGTCAGTCTGTATTACTTTCCCCCTCCTGTCTCTCAGTGATAAACAGCTCTAAAATAGCCCCTTGCAGTCAGCTTGGTTATAAGCAACGTCCTGGACCTTGATATAGATCTGGATCACCAACATAAAATATCATTGATTGGAGATTGGCTGGTAGCCAGCTTGCTCATTACTTCAGTGGTGAAGACTTTTATTTAATCCCCTGGACCTTCATACAGATCTGGATCACCAATATAAGATAGGACAGATTGGAGCTTGGCCCTTAGCCAGCTTACTTATTACATAAACCTTTGGGATTATTGGGCTACAGCACTGACTGTGGGAAAGGTCAAATTCACACCTCCTGTAAACTTAATTCTGGGCTGTCCTCTCCAGTTGGGCTCATGTCCAGCTTTAAGAAAGTGTCAGGAGAATCCACAGATCAGCATGCTAAAAGACAAATGAACAAATATAATAAAAACACAACCTCAGTTGTGGAAGTAATAGACATTCACCATTGTGAGAACTCTTGAACCAGCTTGTTGTCTGCATGCCATGACACCAGATGGCTTGTTTAGGTCCAGGAAAGCAGACACACTCACAATGTGTTTATTGTTATTGTCACAGTTTACATTTTTCTGATCCTTTCCAAGCTCTGTGAGAGTTTTTATCTTGAAATGATAATTCATTTATCTTTGGCTGACTCCAGGATTCTTTTTATTTTTAATCAAGCCTGTGAAACGGGATTTCTGAGTCCTGTATGTGAGAGTGTAATTTTAGGTCTGTTCTTTTAAATTTTGAGTTGGTTGTCTGTAAGCATCTTTTTGTCTTGTATTATGAAAGAATTCTGATAACTGCCTTATTAAGTGAAATGTCATGTGTAGGTTCAGTGACTTTGACATGCTACACTGACATGTTGGTGTGATCACCATCTAGATGACATCATATGCTCAGCCTGTCAAAAATTAATCAAAGGTTTGAAATCAAAAATTGAAAGTGAAACAGCCTGTAAATGCTCCCAGAAGATTTTGTATGATATACACATGTACAGATTCATTGCCAAATATTCTTAATCTTGGCAGTTGGCTCAAATACATTAATTTGTGTCTGTTTGATGTATGCAGTAGGCTAGGTTGATTTATTTGTCATGAATGTTTTGCATCTTTGACAACCAGATGTTTATACATGTTATATAATGTATATGCAAATGTCATATGTAAACCATATGATCTACTCATATTTTTGGCGTGCATGACTTTTGTGCATTTAATGCACAAATGCGTTTGACTAATCATTTTCCAGAATACAACTACATTTTATGATCACATATGTCAATCACGAGGTGTCTTCAACAAAGCACTTATATTTGACATTTTCAAAAGTTATTGTTTGATGAGAGACGAGTTGTTACCTGTTACCTGCAATTGTTTTCTTCTACTATCATTTTGTTTTATATATACATGTATGTATGTATGTATGTATGTGTGTGTGTGTATGTATGTATGTATGTATGTGTGTGTGTGTATGTATGTATGTATGTGTGTGTGTGTATATATATATATATATATATATATATATGTTAAAGGGGTGGTGGTAGGGGTGTAAGGGGAAGGAGAAGAAGGAAGAAGGGGTAGAGTAGGATAACAGGCAGAGGATAGGTGCACAATCCATTCTCTCCTCGTACCACAGCAGGGTCTTTCAGAAAGATGAATTGAGGTGTTTATTTCTCTAACTTTAAACAGCACACCTGGAACACACACAATATTAAAACCCAGGTTAAATCAATAACAAAACATATGCTACCAAGTCACAATTACCAAGTCACACATGTTCCCCATGTTGCATTATCACTCATGTGCACACACACATGGAAACACAAGAACATGCAGTTAGCCTGTAGATTTGTTCACCTTAATATAACCATCACCACCTAACACACAAAATAGGTATGTCATACCTCAAAATAACTCCAACTGTTACAACCAAAACATTGTACACAGACGCAACCTACACATAATCTCTGTGTTTCTTTGTGACTGAATGCTTACATTGTTCCCACAGTATGTCAACAATTGACACACCACTGACATGTTACTGAACATTATCATTTATGTAAGCCAAGATGCACAACCTGTAAACCCAAACATGATGTCCACGCATCATACCATAATATCAACCCTAAACCAGTACTCCATTTAGTCATGTATTGGCTACATTGTGTATTTTAACCACTTTTCCCTCAGTCACTAGCCTCAAATACAATTAAGCCATACACATGCTGGCTATGCTCTCTCACAAGTCATGGTATCTGCATCAACACATTCCAGTTACATTAACTGTGAAACACCACATCAGCTAAAAAGGATCTCTCAACCCTCTTGTGACACAACATCACAATTCTACAAACTCCAAACAATTTCCACAAACCATAAAGTAAATTGTCAACAAAGCAAATTACCAGTACAAGCATTACTCACAACCCAAACGTTTCAGGCTTCACTTTATATTCATGTAGCAGAACACAATCTCACTGAGCCAGTGTGTTAGTCACAGAATCCAAATGTACCATAAATCAAGCATTCAACTATGTCCGAAAAATAGATGCTAGTTTGACACTCACAGCCCCCATGGTACTGTCTTGTCTGTCTGGCTGTCCTGGCCTGCTCCAAGCAAGGAAAAGAAAGAAACCCCACTTGCCTATTCTTATCCTCTTCACAAGCTGGCGCCATATGCAGACTATCTTCCGACCCAGAATGTTTCCAACTGGCTGAAGTTAACAGACCAGTCTGGGACCAACAGTGCTAGATTTGCACATCCAGCACTTTTCTCACAGAACCCAGCATTGTCAAGGAGAAGGGGAGGGGAGGGGGGGGGGTGATGAAAAGAGGAAGGGAAGGAGGAGGAAAGATCGTCCAGCCCTGATTCTGTTCTAAACAGCTCATGATAAACACACCACACCACGTGGTGACCATTGAGGCAGATGCTATCCTGCCAGAGATCGACATAGGGGGTAAGGTGGGGGGGGAGGGGCGGGGTTGAGGGTGATGGAAGTGGAAGGGAAAAGGGCAGGGGAGTGTATAGGAAGAGAATGGTCAGAGGAGATACCATCTTTACTTAGTATTTCTTGATAACTTGCTCCCTCTGCACTTGGCCAAGGGAAGGGGGGAAGGGAGAGAGAGTATGGGGAGGGGTGTTGGTGGGGATAGATGCCATGGAATGTGTGTGTGTGGAGGGGGGGGGGGGGAGAAGAGTAGGGAGGTAGGAAGGAGGGGTCCATCAGTGAGCAGTGTGTCTGAGAAAATCCCACACTTCCACCATAAGTGCCTGACACACTATAGCATATATATGTACACACACACACACACACACACACACATACATGCACACACACACACACACACACACACACACATATATATATATGCTTTAAGACATGATTTTAACTTATTTGTTGAACATTGTTTTTTTTATCCATGTGAAAGGAAAAAAGATCAAGTGTATTGTTTTTGTTATCGTGGAAATTGTTACTTGTACATAGTAACCTGCTTAACTACAATATCTGTACGCTGGTGGATTTTATACAGGAGTTTGGTAACACTTGTCAACTTTGAAAAATTGAGACCACTCTAAAGGTGTTTGTTAACAATTTATGTGAGAGAGAACTCCGAACTGTGCTCTGTGTGTGAGTGTGTGTGTATTTGTGTGGTATTGGAAGAAGATAAGCTCCACAGAGGACATTGTAAATGAATGCATTGGTAACTTTTTATTGTTTATTCTGCCTCACATTTGCATGTGCATGCCACACACTCACACATTGACACACGTGTGATCATACTTTCATGCAAAATTGTAAATTTGTGTATCTTTTTGGAATTTAGAGAGAATAAGATATACAGCAAATCAGCAAAGACTATTGATTATTTGAATAGATTGTCCAGTGTAAATAATACCCTCAGATTATTGCTTTGCTTTGCATTCAGCACAGAGTCTACAGTTATGTAATGACCTAATACAGCATCCGACCTAGCCCAGCTTTGAAGCCAGCCATTCTGCAGTTTACCAGCTCCAAAATGATACCCAAGGTGATGTTGATAACTGTGCAATTATGCATTTCCAAAGATGTTGGACCTATCGTTTCCAGCATCGACAATACCACACATCAGACATTATTCACATTCCTGGCCAAAGATATTATTTTTCTCTAAACCCCATACCAACCTTGCTAACCCATTAATTCGCCTCACTGTTCCAAAAGTATATCTTGGAAGAGAACACACACACACACACACACACACACACACACACACACACCTCTTTTGCACCACGCTCCACACGTACACACGCATCCTCAACCGTTCGTGTTTCGGTCCGTGTTGGTCTTGAGCACCATGGTTCAAGGTACGGACGAGGCAGTCACTGAGCGCCCCGCAGACACGCTGTACGCTGAAGACACACAGAGGGCACACCCTGAAGAAGCAGCAGCCCACCTGCACACGCGGCAGGGAAAACCCAATGACATCAGTGACACACCCAGGCACTAAGACTGTAGACACTTCGCCCGGGAAGACTGCAGATACCTGGGAAGACGGTAGACATCCGGGAAGACTGCAGACATCAAGGTAGATGGTAGACACCGGGGAAGACGGTAGACACTCAGGAAGACCAGACACTCAGAAGAAGGTTGTTACTCATGAAGACCGTTGATACGCGGAAGACGGCAGACACTCGGGAAGACTGCATGCACTCAGGAAGACGGTAGACTCTCAGGAAGACTGCATACACTCAGGAAGACGGTAGACTCTTAGGAAGACTGCATACACTCAGGAAGACTGCTTACACTTAGGAAGACGGTACACTCTCAGGAAGACTGCATACACTCAGGAAGACGGTACACTCTCAGGAAGACAGTAGACACTCAGGAAGACGGTAGACACTCGGGAAGACTGCATACACTCAGGAAGACAGTAGACACTCAGGAAGACGGTAGACTCTCAGGAAGACAGTAGACACTCAGGAAGACTGCATACACTCAGGAAGACGGTAGACTCTCAGGAAGACTGCATACACTCAGGAAGACGGTAGACTCTCAGGAAGACTGCATACACTCAGGAAGACGGTAGACTCTCAGGAACGCTGCATACACTCAGGAAGACGGCAGACGCTCGGGAAGACTACATACACTCAAGAAGACGGTAGACACTCAGGAAGACGGTAGACTCTCAGGAACACTGCATACACTCAGGAAGACGGTAGACACTCGGGAAGACTACATACACTCAGGAAGACGGTAGACACTCGGGAAGACTACATACACTCAGGAAGACGGTAGACACTCGGGAAGACGGTAGACTCTCAGGAAGACAGTAGACGCTCAGGAAGACGGTAGACTCTTAGGAACACTGCATACACTCAGGAAGACGGTAGACACTCAGGAAGACGGTAGACACTCAGGAAGAAGATAGACACTCAGGAAGACGGTAGACACTCAGGAAGACGGTAGACACTCAGGAAGACGGTAGACACTCAGGAAGACGGTAGACACTCAGGAAGACGGTTGACACTCAGGAAGACTGCATACACCCAGAAAGGCGGTAGACACTCAGGAAGAAGATAGACACTCAGGAAGACTGCATACACTCAGGAAGACGGTAGACACTCAGGAAGAAGATAGACACTCAGGAAGACTGCATAC
>NC_134902.1:14486363-14526363 GCF_041734735.1 Babylonia areolata | reverse complement strand
CCCCACACGGGGAAGGGGAGATAAAAGGATCCCTAAACAAAGCCTGCCTCACCTATTACCTAGTAGGAAACCGCACCTACGTGGACATGCAACACTAGCGGTCGAAAACAGAAGAAAAGAACCAGGAGTCATGCCCTGACTCTGGGTGCCTGGAATGTTTGCACCCTTTTGGACAGAGACGACAGACCAGAAAGGCGCACAGCGCTCATTGCTAGAATGCTTGATCGCTACCAGGTGGACATAGCAGTCCTGAGCGAAACCAGGTTTGTCGGTGAAACCCAGCTGGAGGAAGTTGGAGGGGGCTACACCTTCTACTGCACAGGGATGCCAGATGGCACTCCAAGAACCTCAGGCGTGGGTTTTGCCATACAAACCAAACTTCACGACAGCTTGACAGCCTTCCACGTGGGATAAACGATAGGCTGATGACTCTGTGCCTGAAGCTGTCCGAGGATCGCTTCTCCACCACAGTCATCAGCTGCTATGCCCCGACAATGACCAACCCTGATGACATCAAAGAAGCTTTCTACGACTGAGGAGCTCAGCCGCACCATTTCAGCGGTAGACAGAAAGGATTTCAATGCCCGCGTCGGCGTGGACTTCTCCTCGTAGCCAAAAGTCCTAGGACAGCACAGCACTGGCAAGTGCAACTCCAACGGACTGCTTTTGCTCTCGCTCTGCACACAGCATGGACTGACCATCACCAATACCCTCTTCCAACAAGCGGACAAGTGCAAGAACACATGGATGCACCCCCGCTCCAAGCAGTGGCACATGCTGGACTATGTTATTGTCCGGCAGAGGGACAGAGGTGATGTTACACGCTGCATGAGAGGAGCAGTCTGTTGGTCGGACCATCGCCTGGTATGCAGCAAGATGAACATCAGACTCACATGCAAGCTCCAACCAGCCAGGCAGAAACCCCCTAGGAAACTGAGCATCCACCGCCTCCCTATCACCAAGAACGTGCTGCAGCAGCAAATCCAAGCAGCTCTCCAAGAAATTCCTGCATCAACTGATGTAGAAGAGGTATGGAGCACCTTTGGAGATGCTGTGTTCACAGCAGCAGCTGACACACTCAGCTTTGTACAGAGGAGCCACAAAGACTGGTTTGATGAGAACGACTCTGGAATCTTCAAGCTCCAGAACACACTGTATATACGGCATCAGGATCACATTTCCAATAAAGACTGCAAGAGGAAGAAGAACCAGTACTTGCAAACCAAGCAACTCGTACAGAAGAGGCTGCGTGAGATGAAGAACACCTGGTGGGAGAGAAAGTCCAAAGAACTTCAGTCCGCTGCTGATGCTCACGACACAAAGACCTTCCATGATGGTCTCCAAGCTGTGTATGGGCCAAGAGTCACAGGATCAACCCTTCTCTGAGCCTTGGACCAGACCACCCTCCTGACAGACAAAAAAGACATCCTTGCCCGCTGGGCAAAACATTTCAACACCCTCCTCAAAAGGGACTCGTCCGTATCTGACGAGGTAATTGCAGCCCTCCCACAGCTACCAGTCAATGACTCGCTAGTTGCCCCTCCCACCAAGGCCGAGACCCGGAAGGCGCTGAAGCTGACAACGTCAGGAAAAGTACCAGGAGCGGATGGAATCCAGGCCGACATCTACAAGTATGGATGCGAGGTGTTGACAGAAAAACTGACCACCCTGTTCCAGTCTATCTGGGAGAGAGAGGAGGTCCCACAGGATTTCAAGGATGCTTCAATTGTCCATATTTACAAACAGAAGGGAGACAAAACATCCTGCGATAACCACCGTGGAATCTCTCTCCTCTGCATCACTGGCAAGATCTTCGCCTGCATCATACTGAACAGACTGGCCGACCATGTCTCCAACACAGTCATCCATGAAGCACAGTGCAGCTTCCGCTCAAGCAGGGGAATATGTGACATGGTGTTTGCTGTACGCCAGATGCAAGAGAAATGCCGTGAGCAGAACAAGGAGCTCCACATGGTCTTTGTCGACCTGACTAAGGCCTTCGACACGGTGAACCGCCGTGGTCTGTGAAAGATCCTGTCTGCTGACACTTGCTGCGTGCAGACCTTAGTGCATCCCGTGTAGCTTGGCGGGGATTGTTTTCATGTTCAAGGCGTGCCCTACGCTTGGTCTCCACTGCTGATTCCATTTTCTGCCAGCTTGTCTCAAACCAGTCCTCATTTCTCTGCTCCTTTCTTCCAAACGCTGCCATCGCGTACATGTTTCAACTTGGCGTCCACGCTCGAAGCTTCTGTACGGCCATTCTCCAATGATGCACCAAGGATTACCTCAAACTCCTGAACTTTGGCAGAGTCTGTTGCTTGGCAAGTATCGATACGCGGGCGGCCTTTGGATTTGGAATGATGCATTCTGTGCGGGATGAGTCGTATTTTGGAGCGGACGAGGATGTGGTCAGTGTCACAATCAGCGCTGTGGAAGCTTCTTGTGTTGAGCACACCATTCAGGTCTTGCTTCCTGGACAAGATTAGATCCGGCTGGTGCCAGTGGTTGGATCTGGGGTGACGCTATGAGAAGTTGTGCCTTGCCTTGTTTTTGAAGAAGGTGTTTGTCACTGCCAACTTCATTTCGCCAACTCCATGACGTCCGATTATTGAAGGCCAGGTTTCAAAGTCAGCACCCACCCTTGCATTGAGATCTCCCAAGATGTAAAGACCTTCTTTGTTGGGCACACTTCTGACAACTGAATCGAGAGCATCATAGAACTGGCCCTTCTCGTCTGTGGTGGAGCTTAGGGTTGAACGTAAGCAGAAACAAAGTTGGCTGTGCACATTCTTGTTGTCATCTTCATGGTCAGGAGCCTCTCAGAACCTCCAGTCGGCGGTTCGATGGCTGACAACAAAGAGTTCCTCACGGCAAAACCCACACCGTGTATCCTCTGAGCTCTTCCCCTGCCAGAAGAACGTGTAGTTCTTTTCGCGCAGAGATCTTCTTACAATGGAGATGTAATGCCTGTTGTCAATATATATAAGAACAAGAACAAAACTTTAATCTCCAGGCCTCCGGCCCCTAGAAAGAGGTCAAAAGTACACAATATGGTGATCACTCATCCACAACAAAATGTAAAATACGTACTAACTTAACCTGTGGAACAAAAGTGCTTCTCGTGCATAGTAAATTAATTCTAACTTTCATCATTGTTGTCACAGAATTCCTGTCGTATCTTCAGGGCATTAAATATATAAATGCATAGTTTACGAATACTGTAAACGGAACCATTCTTCATCAAGTGAACATACGATGTTGTCAATATATATAAATACTTAGGTTTATATTTCTCGACACGTTTAAGTTTTGCCTTTGCTTGTAAAGATCTCGTTAGCAGAGCTAAAATGCATTATTGTGTATAACGAAGAAATTATCATTGTTAAACAACGATTCTGCAACTTTATTTTTAAAGTTATTTGATTCACAGATTCAACCTATGGTACTGTATGGAGTCGAGATATGGGGTCTCGATTCTGCTGCTGTATACTGTGAAAAAATACACCTATATGCTTTAAAGAAATTGCTCGGATTATCATTGCAAACACCTAATGATTTAGTGTATGGAGAAACAGCCAGATATCCTATCGTTTTGACTTCCACTGTTAAATGTATTCAATATTGGCTGAAAATAACTCAGATGGAAGAGCACAGATTACCCCCATAAAGCCTACAGAATGCTATTAGATTTAGATAATAGAGGCAAGAGAAATTGGGTGTCTAATGTGAGAATGAAACTTTGTGAGTATGGTTTTGGTTTCGTATGGTTGAACCAAGGTGTCGGAGATATCAGCGATTTTATTCATGTATTTCGTAGAACATTAATTGATTGTAGATGGCAAAATTAGAACTCTCATATTCAAAGTTGCGACAGATTTGATTTGTATCGAATGTTTTGTCATATACCTTATAGTATGCCAGTTTATTTGTCAATGAGACTTGATAGACATCTGAAATATACTTTGACAAGGTTTAGATTAGGTGTTACTGAAATACGTACGCATTATTATCGATATCGAAAATCATGTGCCCAAAATTTGTTTTGTCCAATGTGTCAACAATCTAAAGAAGATGAAGTTCACTTTGTGCTGTGTTGCCTAGTATTAAGAGATCTTAGAGAACAATTGATTCCAGTTAAATACTGTCAATACCCTTGCTTGTGTAGACTATCATGTTAATGTCATCAACAAATGAAAAGACTGCCAAGGAGTTTCCTCTATATCTGTATAAAGCACACAAAAGGAGAAGTGTATATGTTACATCATGAAGATTTTTTAATGTATGACTTCAGCATTTTACTGTATATCCCCCTTCAAAGGGGCTGTGGCCTATATGAATAAACCATCTCAATATCAATCTCTCTTGCTTTGCTGAGCATTTATGTGCTTCGTTCAAAATTTGTGAATTTCCGTTCCTTATAACACACACACACACACACACACACACACACACACACACACACACACACACACACACACACAGAGAGAGAGAGAGAGAGAGAGAGAGAGAGAGAGAGATAGAACGGAACGGAACGGTTTATTCACATATAGGCCTCAGCCCCAAGTGAAGGGGTTAATATGAACATTATACAACTCAAGAAGACAACATAAGCAAACAAGCATAAATGCAGATAACAAAACATAATTATATTCATTTCACGAAGTGACTATTTCTCTAAGTTTGAAAGCCTTATACAAAAACAAGGAAAAATCACGAACGTCCTTACTGTTGCTTGACGACATTAACAGACTTAATTTAAACAAAGAGGGATGTTTGTAATATTTTGCTTTTATAAACATTTCACGAATATTTTCTAGCACTGGGCAACAAAGAACAAAACGCAATTCGTTTTCTTCAGATTCGTTACACAGAGGGCAAACTAAATCATTCGTACTAGAAGTTTTGTATCTTGAGCGATGCACTGTCAGTTCTGATATTCCTAATCTAAATTTCGTTGTTATAAATTTCAAGTGCCTGTCCATATCTTGCAGTAGATACGGTTTTAAATCATGTGCACTACAGAAAGTTCTGCACATATCAAATCTCTCGCTGGTATGAATATGATTATTCCAAGTCTGCCATCTACAATCAGTTAGCCTTTGGCGGAAAACAGATATAAAACCATTAACACTTCCAACACCCTGTTCCATCCACACAAAACCAAATCCATATTCAAACAAACAAAGACGAACCTTAGTTACCCAGTTTTTCTTTCCCTTGATATCTAAATCATACAACATTTTATAAGCCTTAGACGGTATCCTGCTATCTTCCATGTGAACAAGTTTGATCCAGTAGCGAATACAATTCAAAACAGAGTTTATATATATAGGATATTGGTTTGTTTCACCATAAACAAAGTCATTTGGCGTTCGCATATCTACTCCTAAAATTTTCTTTAAAGCCAACAAATGAACTGATTCACAATGAAAAACAGCATTATCTAGCCCCCATAGCTCAGATCCATATTGCACTATTGGTTGTATTTGGCAGTCAAAAAGCTTAAAGAATAAATTAAATGAATTATTGTTTAACATATATAATCTTTTCATTACACATATCAAAGCATTTTTTGCTTTACTTGCAAGTTCCTTGCAAGCAGCAACAAAACTTAAAGGGGTTGAGAAGAGAATTCCTAAATATCTATACACATTAACAATAGGCATTGCAACACCATAAAACCATCGTTCACTCACACTTAAATATCCATCTTTCCGAAATACTATTATGTTACTTTGAGACATATTTACCCTTAATTGAAGAGATGTTGCACACTGTAAACTATTTAATTGTGTTTGTAGGCCTATAACTATTTCTGAAATAAAAATGATATCGTCTGCTAACAAAAGAATAAAAAATTCAAAAGCATCAAGTGGAAACACAGCACCATGCCTACCATCATTAATTACTTCTATTGCTAATACGTTTATGAATAAAGAAAAAAGAACTGGGCTGCATGCATCACCTTGTTTAACCCCATAAGTACATGTTATATAATATGTCAGTTTGGCACCACATCGGACAGCTTTAACTACATCATACATACTTTTAATACACCTATACAATTTTCCTTTTATATAATTTTTTTTTATAAGAACTGGCCAAAGATTTCTATTTATGGAGTCAAAAGCTTTTTCAAAGTCAATAAATGCTACATACAATTTACGATTGTATGAAAATTGTTTTTGAACTAAGGCTAGCAAAGTAAACATGTGGTCGATTGTTGAATATCCCTTCATAAACCCAGCTTGACATTCACCTGTAATATTATTTTCTTCCACCCACACCTGTAATCTATTATTAATGATTATTCCGAATAACCTGCTGCTTACATCAATCAAAGAAATTCCTCTGTAATTATTTGGATTATTAATGTCGCCTTTCTTGAAAATAGGTTGAATAATAGATTCAGACCAGCTGTCTGGAAATATACCATTATCGAAAAGTTTATCAAACATCAAACATTTTACAGAAAAACTGCACAACCTGTTCGTTTGCATTCTTAAATAACTCAGCAATGATACCATCAGGACCAGCCGCCTTTCGGCATTTTAATTTTCTGAAAGCAAGTAATATTTCTTCCACAGAAATTGGACGATTGATATATCCTTCTAACTAAACATCTGGCGTGTCACCATTCTGAATATTACTAACATCTTTTTCTAACAAGGCTTGAAAATGATGAAACCACGTATCAACTGATATGTTATTACCAGGTTGTTTTCTCTTAGACGACACTCCTCTAACAGTATCCCAGAATTCTTTCTGATTATCAACTGTCATTACAAGTTTATCTAACAAAGATTTATTGTATTGTTTCTTCTTTCTCTTAAGTAAATACTTATATTCACGTCTAGCAATCACATATTCTATATTATCTTCAACCTTTAATGTACGACGACATCTTCGCAACAGTTTCTTTGTTTTCCTTTTAAAAAGTGCACATTCCTGATCAAATCAGTCATTCACTTTCTTATTACCATTGAAGGGCACACGTTTCTTCATACATTCTGCACTCTAACACAGTCACTGAATTTTCTTAGAGCTTCATTTACATCAGTATCAATTAGATTAATTGCTAAGTCTATTTTCATACGCATATCTTCATTACATAAAGTGGTGGTATATTGATCAGCATATTCTTCATTCCATACTATTCTGTATGCTTTTGTATATTGACATCACAAAGGTTATCATTTGGAAAAACAACTCGCATTGTCACTGGTAAATGGTCAGTCAATACGTTCAATAACATATAATTCACATGAATCATATAACATTGTAAATAGTTCATTTGAGAAAATAAAGTAATCTATAACACTGCTTCCAAAGTCAGATATATGTGTAGCAACCTTCAAGGTCACCTTTACACATTCCATTTAAAATGTTCAAATCTAAAGCAGTACATATATTCAATAATAATTTCCCATAATTATTCAGATTATGATCATTGGAACAACGAGTTGCATTAAAAGATTGGCTTCTGTGTTGTACATCAAAAATATCTTTTACGAAACAATCTGCAGGGATGTTTGAAGTTCTGCTATTTAGATCACCATTTAGAATAACATAAACGTCTTTCTCTAACAATAAATCGGTCAAATAGTCTTCTAGCGCACTAATTCCATTGTCAATATCAAAATGAACATAAAAAGGAGAGCCTTCCGGAGGTATGTATGAACAAACAGAGGATATCTTTATCAAGTCCAAATAGTTGTTTATCAATCAAAAATACACAAACATTTGTGTATTTCGTGTCAATATGTTTAAAACAAGAAAGAAATTCGTTTCTTACCAGACAAAGTAATCCACCCGATCGTCTCATAAAAGAGCGTATATCCTATAAATACATCAAACTGAAAATCTTCCACAAAAGTTTCAACTAAACAAACGAAATCAAATCCACAAACAAGAGAGGAAAGGCCTTCAAGACTCACTTGTGATACACTTAAAAAAAAAAAAAAAAAATCCAAGCTTTTTATGTATTGAGTATAATTTCAAAATGTAATGTTTAAGATGAGAAAGATCAGTTTAAAGCAAATTAAGTCCCCTAGCATTAATTACAGAGTAATTTCCCTTTTTTACTATCGCCACCAAAACGTTTGCAAAATAAATAAAACTTCCATGCTTAGCAAAAGAAGTTCCTGTTTGAACAAAAATGATAATAATGACTGCTCTTGTTGGGTCAGAATATCAGATCAAAGTGCCAAGTTTAGAGAATACAAAAAATATAAATATAACAGTAAATGCAGTTTGCATATAATTAGGCTTCTTTTTTTTCTTTTTTCTTTTTTTGTGCCCATCCCAGAGGTGCAATATTGTTTTAAACAAGATGACTGGAAAGAACTGAATCTTTCCTATTTTTATGCCAAATTTGGTGTCAACTGACAAAGTATTTGCAGAGAAAATGTCAATGTTAAAGTTTACCACGGACACACACACACACACAGACACACGGACACACACACACACACACACACACACACACACACACACACACACACACAGACAACCGAACACCGGGTTAAAACATAGACTCACTTTGTTTACATAAGTGAGTCAACAAATGAAATAAAATCAGGATCGACAATTTTAGGCAGCAAACTATGCACGGCCTCGTTGACCTGATCTCCATTGACGTGTTCATGTGAGGAACTGACATCTGTGACAGGAAAACACACAAACGGTGCTTCGTTAATTTTGTTCCTCTTCTCAATAGGAGAAAAACAGTGCAGTTCGACTGGCCGGCCATTACCCTATCTTGATTCCTGTAGTGTGTCCTGACTGCCAAGAAAGAATTTCTTGCCGTCTATAAGAGATGGTCGTAAACCATTGTGGCTCTTTTCCCCTCATTTCTGGCCTTCTGCAGATGAGGGGGAAAGTTTACGCCTAATCTCCCTCACACGGTATGAGAAGTCTTCCCCTACAAATATATTACTGCCCTGCAGTTTCTTTTTGACTTTCAGGATCTGTACTTTATCTTTGTAAAAACAACACCTCGCAATGATAGGGGAGTCAGGTCTGCCATTCAAACGGTGGACCCGGTCCAGTTCAACGTGCTGACTCATATCCAGTGTGTCAGTAAGAAGGTCCTGCACCTTTCCCTCACACTGGTCATTTGTTTCGTTTTGATCCGTGCTTATCCCACAGTGTCACAACCCGTAAGGGGTTGCCCATGAACCCCCACCCCTTCCCTGACTAGCTAACGTCCCGACAACACAAACACAGAGACACAAGAGTTCAGCTCGTTGTTTTACTGTGGTCATGCAAAATTACATATATAAATAAACGCCACAAAACAAGGCATTACAAACCAAAAAAAAAAAAAAAAAAGTCTATCCGCAGCACAATTATGCAATTTACAGTCAACTACAGCGCCAGTTCTGCTCAGTTCCACTGCCAGAGTTCAAACTCATACTGACAGCCGAAAACGAACACTTGTAGATCGATGGCTGAGGCTGGTCGGCAAGAGGGACAGTGGGAAGGTGGGAAAGGGTACGATGGAAGTATGGAGTGGGAGCGGGAGTGGGAACGGGAGTGAGGAAGTTTCCAGACTTTTCTGGGGACCCGTCGAAGGCAGCGGCACGGAAGGGAAGGAAACACCGGAAAACCTGTAACACCCCACCGGCTCTGTAGGCTGTTGTTTTTGGGTGTTTTTTTTAACCAGTTGTAAAAGAGTACCCCCCCCCCCCCCCCCCCCCCCCCCACCCCCATCTCTTCCTTAAGCAATATACATTGCACTAAACAAGGCAAGTGAATAACCTTTCACATGAGCTATCGGCGTACAAAACTATCGCCGTGAAAAGTATTTGATCCGTTTATTTTCGCTTTTTCCAAATAATAAAAGGGTTAAACCAACACACCGTCCAAAGCGTCCACTATGACTAACCACAAATGGCAATAACAATATTCCAGTTTCAATCATGCTAGTTCCGAATAATTGAACCAGCACCTGTCAGGCTATATTACATTTCCATCCCTACAACAATGTTTGGGAAAATCTACAGACTGCAATTAGACAATCCCCATTATAAAGAAAACAAATTTGAAACAATCTGATCTGAATATTATTATGGCAAAAATGTTACACCTAAACAACAAACCTTGGCTAGATCCTCATTCTCCTTTCTGAGTACCCTCACTTCCTCCCTCAAATCTTTTATGCCATCTGACAAAGTGTAATACTGCTCACTCATTTCCTTCATATATTGTTCCATGCCAGAGACTTTAGTGTTCATTTCACAGAACTTACTGTCCAAGGACTGGAGCATGTCGAAGACATCAGCAAGGGTAGGTTGCTGTGAGGAGGAAGTTGTCTGCCCGCTGCTGTCGGAAGTCGTGGTCCTGTCCGTGCTGGCCCTGCGTCCGGCGCTGCCCAACCTGGTCTGCCTCATGCTGTCCGTCTTGGATCCGGGTCCAGGGTTCTGCTCCACGTCTCCACACCTCATCAGCAATCTGCCCCAGAACAAAAGGGTGAGGAGCAGGCCAAGGGTGACACCGTGTAGTTTTGTCCGCGGTGTCAACATGGTGATGCGCAGTTCTTTCTTCTCAGCGGCCCGCTCCGTCATGAAAGAGATGAAGACAGGGAGAAAGGAGCTACAGATAGCCCGAAAGGTAAGATGTGCCGAAGGCATGGCACCTTATGTTGATGCTTGCTGGGTGAAATGACCATAGACTGCTTCTGTGCGCTTCAATTTTTGACTCACTTGTGTAAACAAAGTGAGCCTATGTTTTAACCCGGTGTTCGGTTGTCTGTGTGTGTGTGTGTGTGTCTGTGTATCCGTGGTAAACTTTAACATTGACATTTTCTCTGCAAATACTTTGTCAGTTGACACCAAATTAGGCATAAAAATAGGAAAGATTCAGTTCTTTCCAGTCATCTTGTTTAAAACAATATTGCACCTCTGGGATGGGCACAAAAAAATTAAAAATGAAGCCTAATTATATGCAAACTGCATTTACTGTTATATTTATATTTTTTGTATTCTCTAAACTTGGCACTATCTGATATTCTGACACAACAACAAGAGCAGTCATTATTATCATTTTTTGTTCAAACAGGAACTTCTTTTGCTAAGCATGGAAGTTTTATTTATTTTGCAAACGTTTTGGTGCAGATAGTAAAAAAAAGGGAAATTACACTGTAATTAATGCTTGGGGACTTAATTTGCTTTAAACTGATCTTTCTCATCTTAAACATTACATTCTGAAATTATACTCAAAAAAAGCTTGTGTGTTTTACTCTCAGTGTACAGGGCTTTCACTATGTTCATTCGCCTAAGTGGTCTTTTTCGGAAAATACTAAAATCAATACGATGAGTGGACTTTACAGATCTCTTGGCTGAGCCCTGAAGGTCATGGGCAAAAATCAATTGCGTACACATATTTATACACATTCAAAGCGCGAGCTCATATTCTTCGCGAACGCGAACGACGCCATTTTGTTTCAAGTTGTTGACCTGCCTGTTCAATCCTATATTCAATGGACAATACACGATAACATGTGATGGAAAGTTGGAGAAGGAGACCGTTCAATATTTATTCAGAGAAAGATTTGTGAACGCCTCATCACTTACTGGATTATGCCCCAAACTGCCATAAAATATCCACAGAATCAGCCGGAATTCACAGTAAAAAATTGTAAACCATGCGAGTTAATACCCTTGAACTGATCACGATGAAACGAAAAAATTTCCAGTCTTGTCTTGACTTTTCTCAAAATGAAGTCCTTTTCACTTTTTACGACGTTTAGAAGTACTTGTACTTGGCACTACATGTTATTAGTTTAACAGAATACTAAATTTTCATATCAACTTTAAAACTATAAAACTAGAATGAACATAAAAGAGAAATTGAATCGACCGTGTTGTACTACATTCCCGGCGGGTGTAACTAAGCTTGTACATCTATCTAGATCTAGTGAAAACGGCTAAATGTTGCAGTGTGATTGCGGTGATTTTTAATTGCCCTTAAAGATTTTTTGAATGCCCAAGATACACCAGAATAATATGATTTACACAGAGTTCTCACTGCGAATACCGCATGATTTATCGCCCTTTAAAAAAGTATGTTCAAATGTTAAATTTTAGAATGTCATTTAAGGTGCCACGATAGTGTAATATAATGGATAAGGCAGTTTCTTCTCACCCGAACACGTGGGGTACGAATCTGGTTAGGACTTTTTTCTTTTCTTTTCTTTTTTTATACGCGAAGCTTTATAATAGATACAGAACACGTTTTAACCATCAGATTTTTTTTTAAAGTGTATCACAAGTGAGTCTTGAAGGCCTTGCCTCTCTTGTTTAAATTAGCGGGACGTCGTGACCTGTGACCTGCATGCTTCAATCGTCAGTTCACGTCCCCCGAGAGAGAGAGGAAGAGACAGAGATAGAGAGAGTACTTAATTAAACATGGACACAGCGTTGCACAAACAGCTGCCGTTACCATTGGTTTTGACTGGTTTCAGACCACTCGATATGTCAGGAATCATTCTTGTGCTGCCTTCATCTTCTCCAAGAAAAGAATTGGAAGGGGCTCGTTCTTATCACTGAGGTTCAACCTTATCTGTGGGTTTGAAAACAGCCTTCACAGCACACCCACAGGTCTGCCGCTTCGGCAGGAGCATGTGATTTGGTTGGGCGTGTCAGGACTAGGTCCTCCATGTTGATAATGCCTTCGCTTTAGAGAGTCTCCTTGGTTAATTAATGACCTGCTGGATTGGTGCGGTGAGCTAATATGACATCAGTAGACATTGATCTCCCACTTCTCGCTGTTTCGTAACGGCCGGAACCTTTGTTGGCAAACAGCCTGCAGTGCCTTGCCACAAGAATGTACTCACACGTGTTCGTCTACATGTATATGTGAATTAATGTTTTATCCACACCTATGGTAGGCTTTCAAGGCTTAACCAGCGTGTTGGGTTAATGCGTCTGATAGGTCAGATATCGATCTGCCACCCCCCTTTATCTTATATGACAAATATCGATCTGCCCCCCCCCCCTCCCCCTTTATCTTATTTTATAGGTCAGATGTCGATCTGCCCCCCCCCCCTCCCCCTTTATCTTATTTTATAGGTCAGATATCGATCAGCTCCCCCTTTCCTCCCCCTTCATCTTATTTTATTTTTTAAAACAGATGCTGTGTAGCGAATGAAGATTATTGATCCGCCCACATGCATCACATTGATGTCTCCTTGAAGCAAACTGAATCTCTCTCTCTCTCTCTCTCTCTCTCTCTCTCTCTCTCTCTCTCTCTCTCTGACAGATTGGAAGAATAGACCATGCCTAAAATCTGAATCCTTGAATAAAAAACGTTTTGGGTTCTGAGTTATGTCTCGATTTCTCAACATATGAAAAAGTCCGAGAACTTTTATGATGCTACCGATCAGAGTTTACTTTTCCAGTCACCGAAACATGGCTTTGGTCAAACAGGTGTGGTCGAAAAAAGAAACCGAAAACGAAAATAATAGATAAAAAAAAAGCGTTAGCTCTACCTGTGGATGTGGGTGTGGGTGCTCGCAGTGTTTATTTCTGTCATGAAGGGGGTGCTTGGGATTCATTTTGTTTTTTACTCCCAGGCAATTACAAGCCCAAAAGTACTCGCGGAAGTACTCCTTTGGAAGGAGTTATTGCAACAAGCTGCACTGGACTATAACTGATTTTATTACTGTCAAAAGGAAAATTTACTTACTGACCGACTTCTGTTTTTGTGATTGTTTGAGTTGTTTATTTTGCTTAAATGCCAGTGTTCAGTAGTCATTTGGGTATATTTGCTTGGCAGTATGTTTACTTTTTTGGTTCCCGGACTGGACATCAGTCTTGACAATCAAATTATCAGCATCTCCATCACAATGGACTGTTCTTTGTCCCTGGTTTTCTAACCTGTTACTGCCATCACAATGGACTGTTCTTTGTCCCTGGTTTTCTAACCTGTTACTGCCATCACAATGGACTGTTCTTTGTCCCTGGTTTTCTAACCTGTTACTGCCATCACAATGGACTGTTCTTTGTCCCTGGTTTTCTAACCTGTTACTGCCATCACAATGGACTGTTCTTTGTCCCTGGTTTTCTAACCTGTTACTGCCATCACAATGGACTGTTCTTTGTCCCTGGTTTTCTAACCTGTTACTCGCCATCACAATGGACTGTTCTTTGTCCCTGGTTTTCTAACCTGTTACTCGCCATCACAATGGACTGTTCTTTGTCCCTGGTTTTCTAACCTGTTACTGCCATCACAATGGACTGTTCTTTGTCCCTGGTTTTCTAACCTGTTACTGCCATCACAATGGACTGTTCTTTGTCCCTGGTTTTCTAACCTGTTACTCGCCATCACAATGGACTGTTCTTTGTCCCTGGTTTTCTAACCTGTTACTCGCCATCACAATGGACTGTTCTTTGTCCCTGGTTTTCTAACCTGTTACTCGCCATCACAATGGACTGTTCTTTGTCCCTGGTTTTCTAACCTGTTACTGCCATCACAATGGACTGTTCTTTGTCCTTGGTTTTCTAACCTGTTACTCACCATCACAATGGACTGTTCTTTGTCCCTGGTTTTCTAACCTGTTACTCACCATCATGATAAAGCGTTGTTTACTGATCGAGCTGGCAAGAAAACATGACCCTTTCTTTGTTGATACAGTCTTGTCAGCAGCGAAATTCACTGCCATGCCCATGACTCCTGCCTGGCCAAATCCATACCCATCAAAAACAATGATGCGTTCAGTGTTATGTCTTTCGACGAAATCTTCATACACGCTCATTTTGCAGACTTAATGGAAAGTTAAACCTCAAGGCCATTACAGTCGACGTAGAAGTGATTGACCACCCAAAACAGGTTGTAATGCCATCTACCCGTAGCACTGGCATCTCGGTACCTCTTGCTGTTGTCCAGATGGCATCAGCAAGGAACTGATTTTGTGCTTGTTCCAGGAGTCCCAATGGTTCAATAATGCCAGGGGGTTCCAACGAAGGTGATATCCAAAGAGGTGTTGCATGTCTTAAGGATTTCTGCTTGCCACTGAAACAAGCTGCTGAAACAAGAGCCACCCACTTTTGCTAACTATACGACATTTAAGGTAACCACCTGATCTGTCCTCTTCAATGTAAAGTCTAACACTACATTTCCTACCATGGCTTGTATTCTTAATTCCGGCTGTTTTGACAGTGTCCACATAGATATCTTTGTCACATATTACACTGTTGGCAATGTCATGCAGTAAAGAATCAGGGTCAAATATTCCTGACAGACAGGTAGTCAATACGTTGTGTGTTTCTCTTTCGTCCCTTGATTGCCGTGATTCAGATGCCCCCTTATTCTGGTTGCTGGAATAATACTGTAGGCCTGTGACTGACCGCATAGCACTGTTCATTTCAGCACGTGTTGGCAGTGAGAACAGCCACTGTGTACGCTGCGACTTCCCCATTCTCCGACTGTGTGTCAGCCCACCAGTGCTGTTGACACTCTTCATCACTTGCTCCATTCCCAGGTCTGGAGCTGGACCAGTCCGGTATCTGCCGCTTCCACGGATGGCATGGTGGCCATTGCAGAACTCATGATCAACTGAAGAACTTGCAACTACTGCAGGTAGATGTGCACTGATTTTGTCTTCAGGTCATGCCCATACAGCAATAGTTCCGGCAAAGATTTAAAGTGCAGAAGCCACATTGATGATCAGCCATCTCAGTCTTCACGCCGTCCAGCCTTTCTGAACTATGTCCTGGACTTCTTTTGCACTCGCAGGCTCTATAAGCTGCTCGCGCTCAAGGCACTGTCAATGTATCTGAGACCTTCAGAATTGTCATCAGGAATGATATTTTCAGCTTCCAGCCAGCCTTCGCTTTTCATGACCATCTCATGCACTCCATTTTGCCACCTTCATACTCCAGCCAGCTGCACTCTCCATTTTGTCACCTTCATACTCCAGCCAGCTGCACAGTCCATTTTATCACCTTCATACTCCAGCCAGCACACTCTTTCCCACGCTAAATTGACGTCTGCTGCGCCAGGGTTCATGAGTCATCTTTGGAAATAGTTTCATTTACAAAGAAATACATGTATATACATACCGTTCTTTTCACATCAAGACATGATGTTAGCAGATTTTTGCCATCATGTACCTTCTTTCTGAATTTATTGTCTCGACAGTGCTCCGACAATGTTTATTCAAACAAACCTGATTAACACGGTTTTTTGTTTTTTTGTTGTTGTCGTTGTTTTTTTGTGGGGTTTTTTTGTTGTTGTTTTTTTTGTCTATCAATGTTGGTGGTGCATTACCTGTCATAATCTTTTGCATCATGATTCCTTTGTTGTACTTTAATCTACGGATTAGTGGGAGAATATTCGCTTGTTTATCGTCTGAGTATTTTTTAAGGAGTATCAGCTTGAGCCCCGTTTATGAAGATTCTGTAATGGTTCATGGTGTTCGCACTTGCGGAGACCCATAATGTTGATGCATAATCTATTGTAGACTGGATATGTGCTTGAAAAAATAATTTCAGTGAATGAAAGTCAAAAAAATATTTGATTTTGGATAGTTGATGGGTTTTCTGGGCTGTCTTTTTGCAAAGGGAATTTATGTGAGGATTCCAAGTGAGATTGTTGTCAATTATGATCCCCAGAATTTTATGATCACTGACCTGTTCAATAGGTTCGCCTTTAATTTGAATGGGAGGAAAATTATGTATAGTGTTTTGCCTCTTTTGTCTGGTTGTGATTAACATGCATTTTGTTTTTTGAGGGTGAAGAGACCTGTGGTTTAGTTCGGTCCATCTAACGAACTTATCAGTACTTTCTTGTAAGTCTTTTGCAAGAGCGACAATGTCAGTATGAGAAGTGTGGATTGTTGTATTGTCCGCGAAAAGTTCGCAGACGGATTTCATATGGCGCGGTAGGTCGTTTATATATATATTGAGATTTTTTTTTTTTTTTAAGGAGAAATCAGTGGATGCCTAAAAGTTCTGCAAATGAGCAAGATAGTTTCAGCATTCCTGGAAGGTTCTTTCTAATGTTTTTTTGTTGTTGTTGTTGGTTTTTTTGTGTGTGTGTTTTTGTCTTTTGTATCTTTTTTTGTTGTTGTCTTTTTTTTTAAATCTTTTTTTTTGTTCCTTCCATCATCATTTTTCTCCTTTCTGTTGTCTTTTCTCTTTTTTCTCGTATTTTTAATCTGTCTTCTTCCCAATGGCATGTTCAAACACTTACAAGACCATGCAACATATATTACACATACATAATGGCTTCACACAAAATCATATTCCCTGAAAGAGAAGCATAGTATACATACACACACATACCCTCTCACTCTCTCTCTCTGTGCCTCCTTTACTCACTCAATCCCCTCCCTCTCCACAAGCTCTACACCAAAGTACAATAATATGTATGTGCACACTGAATACTATGCTCAGGATTTTTTGTGGGCCTGACTCAGTGTTCTGGTATCTTAACGGATACTGATCATAGGTTACGTAGGCTGAGCTCTGATTCAAAGATAAGGTCAAGATTTTTGCACTTGCCGTATTTAAATTTGGAGATGGACAGTTTTGCTATTAACAATATCGTATTGATTTCCTTTCGTTTTTCATCAGTTGGAACGTCCATTTTTGTTGTACCAAACAGAGCTACTTTTTTTTTTTATATGGGAATCAGCGTATCGTAACGTGTGAGAATGAGTTGTTTCACATGTTTCCAAAAGGAGGAAAGTTTGGGGCAGAAGTAAAAGGCATGTTCAATGTAATCGGTTTCTTGGCACCAGTTACATCTATTTGTGCCCGTTACACTCATTTTGGCAAGCAGATTATTCGTTGGGTAAATATTGTGTATGAATTTGAAGTGAAGTAACCTCAGTCGTGATTCTTTCGTACATTCATATGCTAATTTGAAGTAGTCGCTTATATTGATGCCCAGCTTACGTTTCCAAAACTGAGCTGCACATATTTCATGGTTTTGTTTTCGGGCGAATGTTTTCCTGATTTGTTTATTTGACAAGGTATTGAGGTTCCCCTCTTTCGTTGCAATGTCGTTTGGATTTTCATCGTTGTGGACATCATTAGCTAGATGGAGTTTCCATGTTTGTGGGATTGAGTTTATTATGGCATTGTATTCAAAAAGAAGGCCAGGGTCAGCGCCTAATTTACGCACTATTTCTTCATACGTCATTATATTTCCGTGCTGCCAAAGGTCGTGCACAACACGGATGCCGCCTTTACTCCATTTTGGGAAAGTGTAGCGCATTTCCTTTGTATTTTATATTTCTGTTATTCCATAACGGTTCTGTTTTTATGTTTTCTATCGGTCTGTCTTCGTTAAAGATGGCCACCGTTTTTATTACATCTCTCCAAAAGACTGACTGCACTTTTTCCAGTTTTTTAATTTCTTTGTGTGAAACGGTACACTTAAAACTGCTATGACTATCTTGAAAGGGGGACATGTTGTATCTCGCCAGAATGCTCCAGTGAGACTTTGTCTCTTTAAGGAGTCTGGCTGCCCATTTCACCAAGAACATTTGCTGCTGGTGTTCGATGTTTATCATGTTTAAACCGCCATCTTCTTTGTCGAGGCTGAGAACGCCTCTTTTTATTTTTTCAAATGCTTTTTTATTATTAAACTTTTTTTCCAAAGAAATCTGTACATTAATGTGTTAATGGTGTTCAGAACTGTAACGGGTACAGACGCTACCTGTAGGACGTGAGAGAATTGTGACAGTAGAAAAGTTTTTGCCAGAATAACTTTACCATATAGAGACGGGTTTCTGCGTTCCCATTGTTTTATCACCTTAGTTATTTTTTCAACTCTGGATTTCCAGTTTTCTTCGATTTCCGAAATTTCCATTTCTGCTGAGAAATATATTCCCAGAAGTTTCAGTCCGCCAGATCCCATGGGAATGCCATTTATTTCACCTGTTTCATGTTTTCTTGACCCTAGCCACATGCCCTCAGATTTATTTTTATTTAACCTCAGGCCTGAATATTCCTCGAACTGCGTTACAATATCTGTAGCTATTTGAATATCTTGTTCACCTTTAAGGGTTAATGTTGTATCATCTGCAAACTGTTTTATTTTAGAGTTATTGCTATGGTTGCACACATCGTCGAGCGGACTTAGGTCAATCCCTTGAATATCTTTATTACTTCTAATTCGAATCGCCAGTATTTCTACTGCAAGTACAAAAAGAAGAGGGCTGAGGGGGCATCCCTGCCTGATCCCTCTTTCTGTTAGAAACCAATCAGACAACCATCCACCATTATAAACACAGCTTAGTGTCTTGTTCATTATGGTCGAAACACAATTTGTGAACCTTGGGCCAAAGTAAAAAATATCTAAGTCTTCGATGATACATTTTTTTGATAATGTATCAAAAGCCTTGGAGAAATCAAGGGCAATGAGAGTCCCTGGTTGATTGGTTGTGTTCAGGTATTTTGTGAGATCATCGAAAAATCTCAAATGGACTGCGATGTTTCTACCTTTTATGAAACCTACTTGATCTTCATTTACAACTGATTTGATTACATTTTGGAGTCTCATGGCCAGCGCTTTCGTAAATATCTTGTAGTCTGTGTTTGTAAGAGTAATTGGTCTATAATTTGCGAGGTTATTTCTGTCCAAGTCATTGCCTTTGTAAAATTAAAGTTATGATTCCTTTTCTCATTGAAGAAGGTAGTTCTCCTTTCTTCAGTGCATCTGTAATACAACGATGGAATGGCATTTTTAATTTGTCCCAGAACGTTTTGTAGAATGCTGGTGTCAAGCCATCGCTACCGGGTGCAGAGTCTTTGTTTAAATTAGTAAGGACTAGTGTCAGCTCGTCCAAAATTATTTCTTTGTCACATTGATCTTTTTCTTCTTCTGTAAGTACTGGATAATCTTCATTACTCAGGAAATGGTCTTTTATATGTCTTCCTCTTCCTATGGATATGTCCTTCTTGTATAGGTTTGTGTAAAATTTCTCGATCTGGTTCAATATTTTCTGTGAATTGTCTGTCATGTTTTCGTCTATGCGTAGAGATGTTATAATATTCGCAGCTCCTTTGATCTTTTCAAGGCAGAGAAAATATTTTGTGTTTTTTTCACCATCTTCTATCCATTTGGCTCTTGAGCGGATCTGAGCACCTCTTGCTTCGTTTAATTCTTGTAGTTCTATTTCTTTTCTTAGCTGCCCAGCTTTCATTAACATATCTTTATCATGAATGTTCTGATGTAGTTTTTGTTCTATTTCGTTTAGCATTTTGATTTTGGCGTGTTTATTGGGAGATCGATTTTTGGCGGTTTTTGAATAGCTTATGCAAAATGACTCGTATCTAACCTTAAACATTTCCCAGGTCTTTTGTGG
This sequence comes from Babylonia areolata, assembly GCF_041734735.1. Classification (NCBI taxonomy): domain Eukaryota; kingdom Metazoa; phylum Mollusca; class Gastropoda; order Neogastropoda; family Buccinidae; genus Babylonia; species Babylonia areolata. The sequence continues at coordinate 14,506,043 of NC_134902.1, read as the reverse complement.
GCTTCTTTCTTGAGATTGTGAAAAATGCGAATCTATAAATGTGCTTGTTTCTTCTAGAAACCGTTCCTGAGATAGGAGTGAGTTGTTAATTTTCCAATATCCTGGACCTCTTTGAAACTTGTTTGGACTAAATATCGCTTTCACAAGTTTATGGTGTGAGTGAGGGAATAATTCAATGTCTGCTTTCTTCACAAGTGTAATGGAGGTAGTGTCGCTGAAAATATAATCAATTCTTCTAGCTGTAAAAGGAGCAGATCTTAACCAAGTATATTCTTTGGTATCTGGATGGATAGACCTCCATATATCTTCCAAGTCAAAAGAGGATAACAGTTCTAGAAGGGCTTCTTTTTCTCGTTGTGAGTGAGGCTTGCCAGCTATGTTATCTAGAGTATGTATTGTTGTGTTAAAATCACCCAGAACCCACAGGTGGTCGTAGTCTTGCTTATGTAACAAGTTGCCAAGCTGGTTAATGAATGATATTTTGTCAACGGTCGTATTGGGTGCGTAGCAATTAGCTATGATAGTTGATTTGTTGTCGTGTACAATTCTTATTAACAATATTCTCTCTGTTGCTTCGATGAGTTCTGCATGAATCTGTTTGTGGCTGGAAATGAGAATTACAAGTCCATTGCTTCTATTAGTACCTACGCTATAGAATACACTTCCAGACCACTGCGCATTAATTTGGGACAATATATCATCTGTTACGTATGTTTCCTGCAAACATGCAATGTCTAACTTTTGTTTTCTGAGGAAATCAAATACTACTTTCTTTTTTAGTTTATTTCTAAGCCCTCGAACATTTAGAGTACCAATGCATATATCATTATTCATATTTGAAAAGGTGGTATCAATTTTTCAACTTTCTGATGCGGAATTTATAATCGTCAATCGTTAATAAAAAAAAAATCCGTTAATCAAAGCCAAAGGTCGCGAGGGAGTGGTCAGGCTGGTTGGGAGAGAACACGTGTCAAGTGTTACCCCCCTCCTCCGACATGCTTTCCGCCTCTGCCTCTCCGTTGTGTTCTGGCTGCGTCAGGACAGCGGGCCTTTTGTTTTGTGGGAGGATTAACACGTATTAATATATCTATATTCTATATGTTAACAAGCAGAGCATGAATTATTTCTTGTGCTTTGAGTGAAATATCAACAAAATCGTACTTAAGTACTAAATACCGTGGCATCATCGTAAATTCACCTTTACAATTGGTATAATACTGATTTAATTCTTTATAAAATGACATGACTGGTAAGAAACTGGAAAACATTCATAAAAATAAATTTTCGTCTTCTGTAAAATAAAATTAAATAAAAAGAAGTATAAAATACATGAAATAGAAATTGTTTGTTTCCTTTTGATCCAAAGGAGCTCTCTTACATTGTGTACGGTTATCTGCTGACAGAGATATAAGTCAGCATCAGCTCTACTCGGCAGCAGTCACATGTTGATACACAGATCTGTGCCGCGCCAATAAACGTTCTCCGGCAAGCTGCATTCCGTGATGTCCTACCTCCCTCACACGCTCTCACCTTGCAGCTTGCCACTCGTTGTCAGGCACTGGCTCACGGCCAGCAGTGTGAAAAATAATAAAATTATCAAAAAATGAAAATCTAATGCTGCCCCCACCCCCCCCACCCTTCCCCAGCCCTACCCCACCCCCACATAGTGGTAAACTTTACACCAGTGTGATCGGTATATTTCAGTCTATTTTATTGTTAAAAGAGCGGTTTTGTCGCACGCATTTGGACCATTCTTGTAGTGCAGTAGACGAGATCAGTGGATCAACAAGAGTGCAGTACAGGGAGCCGCTATGGTCGAACGGTCCTGTGGTGGCCATGGCGAAGGCTTTCAGCTGGACCCACAGCCCTGTCCAGTCAGGCCTCAGTAACTTCCCAACAACAGTCCCTTGACCGTTGGCCGCTCGGCGTGACGTGTACTCTCGTCGCTGATAGGACAGTGATGACAAGAAGTGACGAACAGCAGCGGGCAAATCAACACTGGTGAAGCTGAAGAGTTGACATGACAAGCAAACTTCATACCGGTCAAGTCGTTCAGTTCTAGGGTGTCCGGTGTTGTTTTACTGGTGGAGGTCTGTCGCCGTGGTAGCTGAGAGGGAGGTTGGGGGGCTGGGGGGCTCAGCAGATTTCCTTGTGATCTCGTGATGTGTGGACTTCACTGGAACAAACTGCGGAGCACGCGTACCTAGTGCTCATCGGGAACTTTCACTTCCACTCATTTGTGGGGGCAGAGAACAGGTGCTGGTTTGCTCTTCGGCTCCCAGGAAAGCTTGTCAGTCACTGATACACTATTTTTCACCATGCAGGTAAGAATGATGCTATAGTGAGGTAATGTGGTTGGGTTTGTTTGTTGTTGTTTTTTTCGTTGTTTTTTGTTCTGTTCATGAACCCTCCCCACCCCCCACCCCCCGCCCTATCCCCCGTCATAGTGTGCACATGATTCATGTTGACTGTCAGATGTAAGCGTTGGCAATGCCGAGTAACTGTTCGTTTCAAAGAAAAATGAAATGCTCATATCAACGTTTATTTCAGTGGAGGAAAACAAGTGCAGATAACAACTAAGCACACTCTTTCGTTGCTTCAAATTGACTTTGCTAAGATTAAAAAGGGAAATGTAAAAATTAATCATAGAGATCCCTCAAAGACTGCAATTTGGGGTCATTCGAACTCTCTCGGAGGGAGAGAGCCTCTTGTATGCCTGATACATAGGCATGTATATGTATATATATGCACACACACACATATATATAAATATATATATATATATATATATATGCCTCTATGTGTGTGTGTGTGTGATTGTGATATATATATATATATATATATATATATGTGTGTGTGTGTGTGTGTGTTTGATATATATATATATATATATGTGTGTGATATATATATATATATATAGTGTATATATATATATATATATATATATATATATATGAGTGTATGTGTGAGATATATATATATATATATATATGTGTGTGTGTGTGTGTGTGTGTGTGTGTGTGTTCCTCTGTTGTGAACACGGAAGGTTGTGGATAGGGGAAGTGAATAATTCTCAGCAAGCTCCTTCTGTCTGAGCTTCTTCGATTGTTACTTGAATGTGCGAAGGAATGTTGTTTATGACCCCCATTTTCTCGTAATTTGATCTCTTCGTTCCAGAAAAAAAAAAAGAAGAAAAAAAAAAGCGGGTTCCAGAGTCAAAGTTGCCTGCCAGAACTGACTATTTGCTCTGAGGATATTTCGATAAGAACGCATCTGAATTATGTGTAATACTGACTGTGACATTGTACCAGTAACTATGGGAATGCATTGCTATGGTCATATAGTTGTTTAAAAAAAAAAAGAAAGAAAAAAAGAAAAAGAAAATAAGAAATAACAACAACAAAGCATGTTATGACCCTAAGCATGAGACAGTCTGTGACAAGTAGCTCAATACGTTTCATTAAATACTTCTTTAAGTACACACACACACACACACACACATATATATATATATATATATATATATATATATATATATATATATAATATATATATAGCTGTTTGTTAAAACTCTCTCAGTCTGTTTCTGTCTGTCTTTCTCTGTCTCTCTGTCTCCCTCTCTCTTGATCTTGTAATGTACACTTAATACGCTGTTGAATATGGAGAAGAATTTACACAATGAATGAATTGGTCTGTTTGTCAACATTATATGTTGCGCACGAACATGTTATGTATTTATTGATTCCTCCATTTCTTCCAGCTGTCGATTTCTCGTGTACAACACAGGGTGGTTTTGTTTGAGCGAAGCACGTATTCTCTCAGCATGTTAATTGTCCCATTGTATCCCCCTCCCATTCAATGTCTGGCCCGGTGGTCTTCACAGTTAAACATGAACCTGAAGTTTCATGCTTCTATAGAACGAAAATGATTTTAAGAAATGATTATATAAATTTAAAAAAAAAAAAAAAAAGAGAGAAAAAAAAGAGGAACGAATGATAAGTGCAGCAAGCATGTGTGTGTGTGTGTGTGTGTGTGTGTGTGTGTGTGTGTGTGTGTGTGTTTTCTTTAGTATAACGTCTTTTAAACTTTTGAGTGATATTAGACAGGGTGAGGGGGGAGCGGGGGGGGGGGGGCGGACGGGTGTGTGTGTGTGGGGGGGGGGGAGGTGCTGTGTGTGAGTGGGTGGGTGTGCGTGAGAATGTGTGTATGTGCGCACGTACGCACGCGCGTAGGGGCTGGGGAGACCATAGGAAGGGGTGGTGTGATGACTGAGACTGGAAAAGAGACATAAAAAGTGGTAGATGTTAAAAAGAACTACCAAAGATTGGTCTGACTGAAAGTAAAATCACAACTATCTCAAACATTTCTATAACGGGATAAAATATGCTCATTATTACAACAACAAAAAAAGCATTATCAATCAAAGGTAGATACCAGCTGAACTTTAATTCAAATGTTCTTCAATTTGTCGGAGTAATAATTATTCAAAACATCTTCTGGGGACAAATACAACTCTCTCAAACATTCCTGTAAGGTGATTAAGCATGCTCATTATTAGAAAAACATTATCGGCAATTAAAGTTATATACCAACTGGACTTTTGATTTAAACATTCTCTAGTTTGTCAGAGTAATAAATAATTATTCAAAACACCTTCTAAGGGCAAATACGTGTTCAGTGGAAACTGGTCAGTGAGTTTTTCGAAAGGCCAGTTGTTGTGTGAGTACTAAACCAGACATAATAGGCTTAGCGACCCGTAGCATGTTTTCCCGGCTTACGATTCATACGGTTCACTAATCACCCAGAAACATGGTACACTAATCACCAAGAGGCATGGCACACTAATCTTTAAGGCCGCTATGTGTGAGAGAGCGGACAGGTCAGCTCCACCCCACTCAGCACTAACACCCAGACAACACAAGCACAGACTTAAGCAGATAAAAGTTCGCATACATTTATTCATTCCCACACATGAATGCTGACTTACCTGCTCAATTTGTTCGACGCAAAAGTAGTAGAGTGTTTCGCCATTGCACGACTTTTATTCTTTAGCTTATGCATCCAATAGATATCAAACAGACAAATTTATTACGGAAACTAAAAGTGGTAAGGCAGACAGATATAGTGATTATGCAATGGAACTGCAGATCTATTTCAGTCAACAAATCTACTTCATTTTGCACAGCATCTTTCGGGAAATAACTGTCATGTAATAGTTTTGCAGTAATCAAATGTAAACAAAACAGAAATCCCTAACTACATAATTCTTACTATCTACCCATATTCCAGTCGGAGGATGATGAAGGGAAGATCAGCACAACTATTTATATAAAAGAAGATTTGATGTTTCATGAGATCCAAACATCCTGTATCTGACTACATAATATCAATACATGTGCAAGCTGATATCACTACTATAAAAGACACGCTAAGTAGTGATCACTTACCGATTGTCATTTCTTAAAAAGGCAATTAAGTGTAATGTTATTATAAAAAAAGGTAAAATTCCAAAATACAATTATAGAAAAGCTGACTGGACCAAATTGGAAACCATACTTTCGATCACTGATATCAATGACGTTCGCGTCGAAAATGTTGACAATTCATACGCTAAATTCATGGAAGTCGTTTTGTCTGCTGCTGATGCGTCTATTCCTAGATGTAGTGCAGTAAAATCAGACAAACATTCTGGCAATGTGTGGTGGAACGCACAATGTGAAGAAGCTTAAAGAGCAAAAAAATAACAACAACAACAACAACAACAACAACAACAAAAAAAAAAAAACCTTGCACTTTGTATTACAAATACCAATCAGGCGAAGATAAGCACAGAAATGAAGAATACAAAAAATAATTTAACTGGATATTAGCACAAGCCAAACTACAATACAGGTCATATTTTTTTGTAACAAAGATATTTCTGGTCAAAAGGATATCCACAAGTCTGGAGAAAATTAAAGGAACATTTCTAAAGGTGCAAATCTCTCTGCTATCGACATTAAATTAGAAAACAAAGAGTTCGCGACTGCTTTTGAAAAGCTGAAGCATTTGCAAAAATGTTTGCCAAATCCAGTTGCACAGGGGGTTTGCCAGAGAAGGAGAGACTTCTGAGGGAAAAGGAAGCAGCATACGAAAAATATAATGACCCACAAATTGCCTAAAATCATTATACAAACACTCCAATCACTTTTCTAGAATGAATGAAATTAATATCTTCTCCTAGAACAACAACAACAACAACAAAGAAAGAAAAAAAAACGGCAGTGGGACCAGACACCATTTCAAATGAAGTGTTAAACTATTTACCGGATACGTTCCTCAGATTTCTACCGACATAATCATATTCAATATTGCTGGTCAAACAGTACTTTGCCTGCTGTAAACAAGGCAAGCCAAAAACTGATTAATGAAAATAATACAGACCAATCGCTCTAACTTCACATGTTGGAAAGTTAATAGAAAGACTTGTGCTAAACAGGCTTCTTTATTGCTGTGGAAAAAAGCAAAATAATATAATTCCAGTTAACCAAGCAGGTTTTTTTTTTTTTTAAAGAGACAACAGCAGTTGACCACTTTGTTAAAATTACTAACCAGATCAAACATCTACTTGCTCGTAGAAAAACTGTGCCAGCCATGTCTTTTTTTTTTCTTTTTTTTTACATCAAAAAGGCGTATTACCAAGTATGGTATTGAAGATTACTCACATAAAATCAACTGGTTTATCAGACTGCATGTTTAATTATTTCAAAGCTTTTCTAAGCAATAGAGTAATCAAGACAAAGGTAGGAAATATTGTAACTCCTGGTCACCTGACATGGCAATCCCACGAGGATTTTTCAACGTCTTGACTCGCGATCTTTCAGTCTTTGTCAAGTAATGTTGAAAAGGTACAATATGCAGACGATATAAGTATATTCATATGAATGAAACTAACAATGAAAAAAAAACACCCACTCCTCTCAATAAATTATGCAAAGAGACTGTGTCAAGAACTGGATAAGTTGACCAACAGTATGTCAGAAAATGGCTTGACTCTGCAGCCAGAAAAGTCATGCATGGTACGTTCTGCTTAATCCTGGTTATAACCCAGACATATTACCTACTTTTAAAATAGGTGGGTCAGTGTTGGAATATAAACAAGCAATAAAATTCCTTGGCGTCTATCACACAGCAACAGCAACACCACCAGTGTACTAAGAATACAGTACAAAAAGAACTCAACAACCACTCGCTAAAATTTAACCTTCCAAAAATAGTGACGAAAACAAACGAGACGTCACCCCTCTCCCTCCTCCTCCACGACCCAAGACTCCACCCCAAGATTGTCATGTTGTGACAACCGTAAACGTTCTCCTCTCTCTCTCTCTCTTCGTGTGTGTGTGTGTGTGTGTGTGTGTGTGTGCGTGTGTGATTGTACGCGCGCGCGCTGGCGCACATTGAACGTGGCTGTCCATGTCTACATATCAGCACAGACACACTGTGATACTGGCTGTACTACACATTACAACACATTGTGATACTGGTTGTACATGTAGTACGACAAATTACATTGTGATACTGGTTGTACATGTAGTACTACACATTACAACACATTGTCATACTGGCTGTACATGTAGTACTACAAATTACATTGAGATACTGGCTGTACATGTAGTACTACAAATTACATTGTGATACTGGCTGTACATGTAGTACTACACATTACAACACATTGTCATACTGGCTGTACATGTAGTACTCCACATTACATCACATTGTGATACTGGCTGTACATGTAGTACTATACATTACAGGTCAGGTCAGGTCATTAGATCTGCTACTGGTAACCTGTAATCCAGTACAACCTGTTCAGGGTCGGGTTGCCGGCGACTAAACCGGCACTCCCACCGCTCCCTTCCGGGACTGGTGAGGCGGGTGGCTAGACACCCTTATGGAGATCCATAAAAGGGCGTTGGCTCAGGAGAGCCACCGACGGCCATCTAGCTCCACTGTGCTGTGTGCATGCCACACGCAGTTGGCCCCCGGGGTGTGTCTACCCATGCATGCGAAGTCTGGATCCGGCAGAATCTGCGGAAGAAACCTATCGGCTCAACGGAGAGGAAGGCGGTTACAGCAACGCACTGTGGAGTGCAGAGAGCAAGATGAGACACCGAAAGGATATCTTGGTCATCCACTGCATCCGTGCTCATCCTCCAGTCGTCTTGACTTAGTCTTGCCACTGGAAATTGGTGGACCCGGACGAGAGAGTGAGGTTGACGTTGCGCAACTCCTCTTCACTTTAAACAAACTCATCGCGCAAGTCATCAGTCATCCAAAATGACCTTTCATCCTTCATCATTTCATCACCCCCAAGTCCTGTGGCGACAGGCGAGCGACAAAACGACAGGTGTGGGTACACTGGCAGTCGCAGTCGCAGACCTGCACGCAGGCGGCTCAGGCCATAGGGTCGTTCTTCGTCGACAGGAGCAGCGATGGAGCTCGGCAGCCGTCTGAGCGTCTGAGCAGCCCTCTTTAGGAATGCACTGCTCACCTCCCTGGCATGAGGAAGGGGCTAGAAAAGGTGCCCTAAAAATTGCCTGCTCCATATCACCCTGGCCAGCATACCGCGGCTGGCGGGGACCCTACATCAGCGGTCGAAACAAGAAGAAAGAAAAGAAAAAAACAAGGATCGTTCCTCTCACCATTGGTGCTTGGAACATAAGGACTCTCCTGGACAGAGATAACGCGGACAGACCCCAAAGGAGAACGGCACTAGTTGCATCCGAACTCGCCAGATACAACATTGACATCGCAGCCTTGAGTGAGACTCGGCTTGCAGGTGAAGGCGAGCTCTGTGAACGGGGATCTGGTTACACCTTCTTCTGGAGTGGACGAGGAAGCGAAGAGCGACGTGAGGCTGGCGTTGGTTTTGCAGTAAAAACAGCACTTGTCAGCAAGCTAGCTGGAATCCCAAAGGGAGTCAACGATAGGCTTATGACCATGAAACTCCCACTGGCATCTGGCCAGAAGCACCTCACCATTGTCAGTGCCTACGCCCCAACCATGACCAACCCGGATGAAGTGAAGGCGAAGTTCTACGAGGACCTTCACTCTGTCATTGCTGCTATCCCTAAAGCAGACAAGCTCATCATTCTTGGGGACTTCAATGCTAGAGTTGGCTCTGACTACATCTCCTGGGATGGAGTGATTGGAAAGCACGGTGTGGGCCACTGCAACTCAAATGGATTGCTTTTGCTTCAGACCTGTGCAGAGCACGAACTGCTGATAACCAACACAGTTTTCTGCCTCCCTACCCGTAACAGGACGTCATGGATGCACCCTCGCTCAAAGCATTGGCATCTCATCGATTATGTCATTGTCAGGAAAAGGGATAGGCAAGATGTACGTGTAACAAAGACCATGTGCGGCGCCGAGTGTTGGACAGACCATCGCCTTGTAGTCTCGAAGCTGAATATTCGAATCCAGCCCAAGAGACGCCCCCAAGGCCAGAAGGCTCCAAAACGGCTCAACATCGCTAAGTTGAAAAACATCACCATCAAACAGTCCTTTGTGGAGCTGCTGGAAGATCGTCTGGAATCCGCCTCTCTGGACAACCAGAATGTGGAGTCTGACTGGAGGACCCTGCGTGAGCTGATCTATAGTACAGCTTCAGAGACCCTGGGACCCATGTCCAGAAAGCACAAAGACTGGTTTGATGAAAACTGTGATGAAATCAAGCAGCTTCTGGATGAGAAACGCCGTCTGCATCAAGCCTACCTGAGCAACCCAAAGTCCACATCAAAAAAGGATGTGTACGATGCCATCCGCAGGACTGTTCAGCAAAAGTTACGCCAGATGCAGGATAAGTGGCTGAGTGACAAAGCTGATGAGATCCAGGGATATGCTGACAGGCACGATATGAAGAGGTTCTATGATGCCTTAAAAGAAGTCTACGGCCCCACATCCTCAGGATCATCCCCCCTCCTCAGTGCAGATGGGAATACCTTGATCACCGAGAAGGAGAAAATTCTCGAACGCTGGGCTGAGCACTTCAACAGTGTCTTAAATCGCCCTTCCTCCATAAATGATGAAGCCATAGACCGTCTCCCACAAGTCCCCATCAACGAAGCACTGGACGATCCGCCAACACCTCTTGAGACCCAGAAAGCAATTCGTCTGCTATCCAGTGGCAAAGCACCTGGCTCAGACTCCATACCAGCAGAGGTCTACAAGGATGGAGGCACTGTGCTGACTGAGAAGCTCCATCAGCTGTACTCACTCATGTGGAAAGAAGAGACGATCCCCCAGGATTTCAAAGATGCATCTATCATTCACTTGTATAAGCGAAAGGGGAACCGGCAAGCCTGTGATAACCATCGGGGCATTTCCTTGCTGTCCATCGCAGGCAAGATACTTGCCAGGATCCTACTAAACCGCCTCACAGCACACCTTGACCAAGGTCATTTGCCTGAGAGCCAATGTGGATTCCGGAAAGAGCGCGGAACCACTGACATGGTGTTTGCTGCAAGGCAGCTGCAAGAGAAATGTCAGGAGCAAAATGCTGATCTGTTCTCCACCTATGTCGACCTCACTAAGGCCTTCGACACCGTGAGTAGAGAGGGACTGTGGAAGATCATGGCCAAGTACGGATGCCCTCGGAAATTTATTTCCTTGGTCAGCCAATTCCATGAAGGCATGCAGGCTCGAGTCCAGGACAAAGGCGAAACATCTGCTCCTTTTGCTGTCACAAATGGTGTCAAGCAAGGCTGCGTCCTGGCTCCAACGCTGTTCAGCCTCATGTTCTCTGCAATGCTTACTGATGCCTTCAGAGATGGCGATGTTGGAATTGGCCTAAAGTACCGAACAGATGGTAAGTTGTTTAACCTCAGAAGGCTTCAAGCAAAAACGAAGGTCATGACAGACATCATCAGAGACTTTTTGTTTGCTGATGATTGTGCCCTCAACGCTGGATCTGAAGCTGACATGCAACTCAGCGTTGACAAGTTTGCCACTGCCAGCAGGAACTTCGGCCTTACCATCAGCACGAGGAAAACTGAAGTTCTCCATCAGCCAGCCCCAGGGAAACCCTACGTTGAGCCCAACATCACAGTCAACGGTCAGAGACTCAGTGCGGTGGAGCGGTTCACATACCTTGGCAGCACACTGTCACGAAATGCAACCATCGACGATGAAGTGAACGTCAGGATTGCAAGAGCAAGCGCAACTTTTGGTAGACTCAGTGCAAATGTCTGGAACAGAAGAGGCATTAGTCTTGAGACCAAGCTAAAGGTCTACAGAGCAGTAGTTCTCCCCACACTACTGTACGCCTGCGAAACTTGGACAGTGTACCAACGACATGCCAAGAAGCTTAACCACTTCCACACAACATGCCTCAGGAAGCTACTGAACATCAAGTGGCAAGACAAGACCCCTGACACAGAGGTGCTCGCAAAAGCCACCCTTCCCAGCATCTTCACCATCCTGATGCAGTCCCAGCTTCGCTGGGCTGGACACGTGGCGCGCATGCCAGACCATCGGCTGCCCAAAAGGCTCTTCTATGGCGAGCTGCAACAAGGGAAGAGATCACACGGAGGTCAGAAGAAGCGCTTCAGAGATACTCTGAAAGTCTCTCTGAAAGCGTTTGATATCAACCCGGACTCCTGGGAGGAATCTGCAGTGGACCGTGACAAATGGCGTGCTGCTGTGCACAAAGGCGCCAGGTTGTGCGAGGCCAACAGGACTGCTGCAGCTGTTCAGAAGAGGCAGGCCAGAAAGTCACGGGCAAACAAGCTCCCTGACAATGGTATGCCTGTCTTTGTCTGCCCCAACTGTCAGCGAACATTTCGTGCGCAGATTGGACTATTCAGCCATCTGCGCATTCACAGATAGATTCATGAGCATCCTCCCCCCCAACCCACCACCACCCTCCCCCCATCCCCCAGCTGGATGACAACGATGGTCATCATCGATCTCGATGGACACACACATACATTACAACACATTGTGATACTGGCTGTACATGTAGTACTACACATTACAACACATTGTCATACTGGCTGTACATGTAGTACTATACATTACATCACATTGTGATACTGGCTGTACATGTAGTACTACAAATTACATTGTGATACTGGCTGTGCATGTAGTACTACACATTACATCACATTGTGATACTGGCTGTACATGTAGTACTCCACATTACATCACACTGTGATACTGGCTGTGCATGTAGTACTACACATTACATCACATTGTGATACTGGCTCTACATGTAGTACTACACATTACAACAAATCGTGTACTGGCTGCACATATAGTGCTACACATTACAGCACAGACACATTGTGATACTGGCTGTACATATAGTGCTACACATTACAGCACAGACACATCGTGTACTGGCTGTACATATAGTACTACATATTACAGCACAGACACATCGTGTACTGGCTGTACATATAGTGCTACACATTACAGCACAGACACATTATGATGCTTGCTGTACATATAGTGATGCACATTACAGCACAGACACATTGTGATGCTTGCTGTACATATAGTGCTACACATTACAGCACAGACACATTGTGATGCTTGCTGTACATATAGTGCTACACATTACAGCACAGACACATTGTGATGCTTGCTGTACATATAGTGCTACACATTACAGCACAGACATACATTGTGATGCTTGCTGCAGGTACAGTACTACACATTTTTTCAGCACAGACACATTGTGATACTGTCTGTACATGTACACACCATGTGGCAACCTTATACACACCATGTGGCAGCCTGGACATAACGCGTCCCCCAAGCAGGTGAGAGAATCTGACCGCTTGGGTTCGAATCCTACACTCATCAGTAGTTTTTTCTTTTTTTTACCTTGGGTAGTCGCCTGGACGCTGGTCAATTAAGATAAGACGATAAACCTCGGTCCTGTGCGCAGCATGCACTTTGCGCACGTCAGAGAACCCACGGCATCAAAAAGTTTGTCCCGTGGGAAATTGAGTAACAATAATGATCATGATAACGACAACAGCAACAACAGTAATAATGATAATAATGATAATCATAGTTGGAAGAAGGAAATGATGATGATGACAACTATAATAATAGTAACAACAAGAATGATAATGATGATGATGATAGTAATAATGATGATGATGATAATGATACTAATACTAATACTAATAATAGATGGCAGAAGAAGAAGAAGATGATGATGATGATGATGACAATAATAATAATCATCATCATCATTATCATCACCATCATGATAATAATGATAGATGGAAGAAGAAGTAGAAGAAGACGATGATAATGATAACAATAATAATAACAATGATAATAATAATACTAATAGATGGAAGAAGAAGGAGATGATGATGATGATGATGAAAGATGAGCACAGGCGCGACTAATTCTGCTAACTGAGCAATACAAATGTACGAATATAATAAATTATACACTTTTCAGGTCGGACGTGTGATGACGCCGCGATGCGTGGCCATGGTAACGACGTCCTTGGCAATGGTCTTCCTACTGATGTTATACGCAAAGCCAGCGTACAGGTACGGCGTTGCGGAGAGGGCACACTTCTTCCCAGTGCAGCAGCAGCAGCAGCAACAGCAGCAGCAGCATGTGGATCAACTTGAGGACAGTGACCGCCCGGGCACACAGACCGCCCATGTCAGTCAGCGCCGGGTCGTAAGCATTACCGTCTTAGTGTACTGCATCTGCCTTCGTTGCTTTGTGTTGGGGTGGGGTGAGTTGTGCTGTTCTGGGTTTGGTTTGGTTTGCTGTGTGTTGAGTTGTGGTGTGCTGTGTGTCGTATCAGGATGAGCCCGAGTGAAGACGTTACTGCTGTTTGCTATTCACTTCTCGTCTGAGCGTTGTGTTGTCATGGTCTCCGTATACACGGATCTAATCACTAGCAACGTGAGTTACGTCCCTTCATACATATTATCCTACACTGTGCTGGGTTGTGTTGTATTGTGTTGGGTTGGTTGTGCTGGGTTGGGTCGGGCTGAGATGAGTTGTGCCCAGATTGCATGCAGACATTTTAAAAACGTTTTTAAAATGCCAACGTAGACGTTTAAAAATCGTTTACGGATGACATTTTTAAAATGTACTTTTGCTCATTTCGGTAAACGTTTTTTTAAACGTTTTCGAAAAAAAAAAGTTTCTAAAACGTTTCTGTAGATGACTTTAAGACCTCTTAAACATTTTTAAAACGTTTTATGAACAAAAAATAAAACATTTAAAACATTTCAAAAACGTTTTCTGCAGATGATTTTAAGGCGTAAACGTTTTTAAACAGTTTTATAAACTGGCGTAGAATAAATATTTTAAAAACCTTAAAAAATTTTAAAACGTCTTCTGTAGATGTTTTATAAACGTTCACGGAGGACATTTCCTAAGTTCTGTTTGCTAACATAATAAGAGATTCTATGCTTAATAATACTATCACATCAGAGCACTGAATTAGAGAGACAGACAGACTGACAATTAAAGTGAATTCTGGTGTGGTCTGTAAGGTATGCGTGTTCCTATGTATTGTGATCATTAGGCTACAATTCCTCAGTCATGACAAATCACAACGCAAGAAATTATATAAATTCTAATACAACACAATCATAAAACGGTACATAAATAACTACTAACCACCGTGGCTCACTGTTGATGTTGTGGCAAACCAATGACCGTCAGTTAAGTAATTTGCCCTTGATTACGCCGGAAAGAGATTTCGTGGGGAGTCTCTAAAAGCGAAAGTTGCGAGTTCGTCGATTGTACTTGTGCAAATGCTCCACAATGGGTCTGGGGAAAACGGGAGGAAATAAGTACTGTGTGTGCTGCTCGAACTTCAAAGGAAAAAAGGTGAGATTGCAACGAATACCAGCCACGAACCGATTGCATAGAGCGTGGCTAGCTTTGAGAACTAAAAAGACCACACCCTCAGTGGCGATGATATTCCTTCACTTTTTACGAACAAGTCACAACCTTAGAAAGTTAGGGCGAGACGACGGTTACGAATCGACAAGGGGCGCAATCGCGTCATATACGAAGCGATAAAAACGTTTTTTAAACATTTACCTGGAACCAGTAAACCACTTAAAACCAAGTGAACCAAAATAAAACGTTTTAAAAACGTTTGCATGCTATCTGGGTGCTGTGCTTGGTTGTGTTGGGACGGGTTGGGTTGGGTTGTGCTGTGCTGGGTTGGGTTGGGTTGGTTGTGTTGGGTCGGGTTGTGTTGTGCTGTACTGGGTTGGGTTGGGTTGGGTTGGTTGTGTTGGGCCGGGTTGTGTTGTGCTGTGCCGGGTTGGGTTGTACCGGGTTGCGTTGGTTGTGCTGGGTTGAGTCGGGATGGGATGGGTTTTGCTGTGCTTGGTTGTGTTGGGACGGGTTAGGTTGGGTTGTGCTGTGCTGGGTTGGGTTGGGTTGGTTGTGTTTGGCCGGGTTGTGTTGTGCTGTGCTGGGTTGGGTTGGGTTGTACCGGGTTGCGTTGGTTGTGCTGGGTTGGGTCGGGATGGGATGGGTTGTGCTGTGCTGGGTTGGGTTGGGTTGGTTGTGTTGGGCCGGGTTGTGTTGTGCTGTGCTGGGTTGGGTTGGGTTGTACCGGGTTGCGTTGGTTGTGCTGGGTTGGGTCGGGATGGGATGGGTTGTGCTGTGCTTGGTTGTGTTGGGTTGGTTGTGTTGGGCCGGGTTGTGTTGTGCTGTGCTGGGTTGGGTCGGGATGGGATGGGTTGTGCTGTGCTTGGTTGTGTTGAGACGGGTTGGGTTGGGTTGTGCTGTGCTGGGTTTGTTTGGCTTGTACCGGGTTGGGTTGGTTATGCTGGGTTGTGCTGTACTTGGTTGTGTTGAGACGGGTTGGGTTGTGTTGTGCTGTGCTGGATTGGGTTGGGTCGGGTTGTACCGGGTTGGCTTGGTTGTGTTGGGTCGGGCTGTGTTGTGCTGTGCTGGGTTGGGTTGGGTTGTGTTGGGTTGTACCGGTTTGGGTTGGTTGTGCTGGGTTGGGTTGGGTTGTACCTGGTTAAGTTGGTTGTGCTGGGTTGGGTCCGGTTGTGCTGTGCTTGGTTGTGTTGGGACGGGTTGGGTTGTGTTATGCCGTGCTGGGTTGGGTTGGGTTGGTTTGGCTTGGCTTGGTTTGGTTGTGCTGGGTTGGGTTGAGTTGTCTCACTCAGAGGAACATTGGGGAAATTTTGGAGTCCCTTTCGTTGATGCTGGTACCATGTCCTTTTTTGTTTCATTTAGAGACGCACCGCGTCCAACTGGAAGACTATTGGTACCTAAACTGAGTACAGGACAGACGTCCAACTGGGAGACTGTCGGTACCTAAACTGAGTACAGGACAGACGTCCAACTGGGAGACTATTGGTACCTAAACTGAGTACAGGACAGACGTCCAACTGGGAGACTATTGGTACCTAAACTGAGTACAGGACAGACGTCCAACTGGGAGACTGTCGGTACCCTAAACTGAGTACAGGACAGACGAGCGGAGGCTTGGAACAACTGATTTCCCATCCGGTGTTTTATTTGAGACAAAAAAACAACAACAAAGAAACAAAGAAAAGAACAAACAAACAACAACAACAACAACCAAAACAGACATGGTTTTAGTAACGGTGAACACATGTTTTTAAGAAGTCGACGGCAGCCCAATAATGCACCTATCTCTGGGCCTTGTGAAAGATGCCACCTCTTTCCGATACTGAGCGACAGTGAAGCCGCGCTAAAACAGCTGATAGCCTACGTCACGCACAAAAAAGAAGTCATTTCGAACGTCATTTTGCACATTACGTCATTTACACGTCCTCACTGGGCAGAAAGCATAAGCACACGCATGGGAAAAGAATGAAAACGTGTAACTCTCCCGCGACAGTCGTATTGTATTGTATTATATTGTGCCATTGTGCAGGGGGGGGGGGAAAGGGGGAGGGAGGTATTGGTTTTTCCTGTGTGAAACTGGCTGACCTAGTTTTTCAGGACTAGCTCACACATGGAAATGATTCTTTCTCATGCGCACATCTTTGCACCCAATCGATCATCATCGCATAGTCCACTAATCTCTGACACAGTATGTTATACATTCCTCACTGGTAACTATTATATCGGAGGTCAGTAGGTGGCAGAATGGTTAAGATGCTCAGCTGCCAAAAAAGTGAGTCCGTGCCGGAGGGTGTGGGTTCGAATCCCGCTCTCTGGAAAATTAAACTGAGTGTACAGTCATTTGGATGAGACCGAAGGTCCCGCGTGTGCAACGCACCCTTGGCGCACTAAAATAGAACCCATGGCAACGAGTGTCCTCAGTCTGGCGAAATCATGCAGAAGAAATTCGCTCTGATAGGTGCACAAATATAGAAGCATACACTCAATGCCTGGCTGAGCGCGTTGGGTTTTGCTGTTGGTCAGGCATCTGCCTAGCAGATGTGGTGTAGCGTATATGGATTTGTCCGAACGCAGTGACGCTTCCTTGAGCAACTGAAACTACTGTTATATCAGGGTGTGACACCAGTGTGTGCGTGATACCAGGGTGTGACAGACACCAGTGTGTGTGTGTGTGTGTGTGTGTGTGTGTGTGTGTGTGTGTGTGTGTGTGAGATACCAGGGTGTGACAGACACCAGTGTGTGTGTGTGTGTGTGTGTGTGTGTGAGTGTGAGATATCAGGGTGTGACAGACACCAGTGTGTGTGTGTGATATCAGGGTGTGACAGACACCAGTGTGTGTGTGTGTGTGTGTGTGATATCAGGGTGTGCCAGACACTAGTGTGTGAAAGATATCAGGGTGTGACAGACACCGCTGTGTGTGAGATATCAGGGTGTGTGTGTGTGTGTGTGTGTGTGTGTGTGTGTGTGTGTGTGTGTGTGATATCAGGGTGTGACAGACACCGCTGTGTGTGAGATATCAGGGTGTGTGTGTGTGTGTGTGTGATATCAGGGTGTGAAAGACACCAGTGTGTGTGATATCAGGGTGTGACAGACACCAGTGTGTGTGATATCAGGGTGTGACAGACACCACTGTGTGTGATATCAGGGTGTGACAGACACCAGTGTGTGTGATATCAGGGTGCGACAGACACCAGTGTGTGTGATATCAGGGTGTGACAGACACCAGTGTGTGTGTGTGATATCAGGGTGTGACAGACACCAGTGTGTGTTATATCAGGGTGTGACAGACACCAGTGTGTGTGTGTGATATCAGGGTGTGACAGACACCAGTGTGTGTGTGTGATATCAGGGTGTGACAGACACCAGTGTGTGTGATATCAGGGTGTGACAGACACCAGTGTGTGTGTGATATCAGGGTGTGACAGACACCAGTGTGTGTGTGATATCAGGGTGTGACAGACACCACTGTGTGTGATATCAGGGTGTGACAGACACCAGTGTGTGTGATATCAGGATGCGACAGACACCAGTGTCCGTGTGATATCAGGGTGTGACAGACACCAGTGTGTGTGTGTGATATCAGGTTTTGACAGACACCAGTGTGTGTGATATCAGGGTGCGACAGACACCAGTGTGTGTGATATCAGGGTGCGACAGACACCAGTGTGTGTGATATCAGGGTGTGACAGACACCAGTGTGTGTGTATGATACCAGGTTTTGACAGACACCAGTGTGTGTGATATCAGGGTGTGACAGACACCAGTGTGTGTGTGATATCAGGGTGTGACAGACACCAGTGTGTGTGATATCAGGGTGTGACAGACACCAGTGTGTGTGATATCAGGGTGTGACAGACACCAGTGTGTGTGTGATATCAGGGTGTGACAGACACCAGTGTCTGTGAGATATCAGGGTGTGACAGACACCAGTGTGTGTGTGATATCAGGGTGTGACAGACACCAGTGTGTGTGTGATATCAGGGTGTGACAGACACCAGTGTCTGTGAGATATCAGGGTGTGACAGACACCAGTGTGTGTGTGATATCAGGGTGTGACAGACACCAGTGTGTGTGTGATATCAGGGTGTGACAGACACCAGTGTGTGTGTGTGTGTGTGTGTGTGTGTGTGTGTGTGTGTGTGTGTGTGATATCAGGGTGTGACAGACACCAGTGTGTGTGTGATATCAGGGTGTGACAGACACCAGTGTGTGTGTGTGATATCAGGGTGTGAGAGACACCAGTGTGTGTGATATCAGGGTGTGACAGACACCAGTGTGTGTGATATCAGGGTGTGACAGACACCAGTGTGTGTGATATCAGGGTGCGACAGACACCAGTGTGTGTGTGTGATATCAGGGTGTGACAGACACCAGTGTGTGTGTGTGATATCAGGGTGTGACAGACACCAGTGTGTGTGTGTGATATCAGGGTGTGACAGACACCAGTGTGTGTGTGATATCAGGGTGTGACAGACACCAGTGTGTGTGTGATATCAGGGTGTGACAGACACCAGTGTGTGTGTGATATCAGGGTGTGACAGACACCAGTGTGTGTGTGATATCAGGGTGTGACAGACACCAGTGTGTGTGTGATATCAGGGTGTGACAGACACCAGTGTGTGTGTGATATCAGGGTGTGACAGACACCAGTGTGTGTGTGTGATATCAGGGTGTGACAGACACCAGTGTGTGTGTGATATCAGGGTGTGACAGACACCAGTGTGTGTGATATCAGGGTGTGACAGACACCAGTGTGTGTGATATCAGGGTGTGACAGACACCAGTGTTTGTGTGTGTGAT
>NC_134902.1:14466363-14481363 GCF_041734735.1 Babylonia areolata | reverse complement strand
TATGTTGACCTGGAAGATCGGAAAAATCTCCGCCCTTTACCCACCAGGCGCCGTGACCGGAATTCGAACCCGGGCCCCTCAGATTGAAGGTCCAACGCTTTAACCACTTGGCTGTTGCGCCCGTCTCAAGGGAGGTCACAATGTGTGTATCACACGAGTGGTCAACTCATATGTGTGAATGAATCCAATAGAATTAGATGTTCAGATGTACAGTGTCCAAAAAGCAGCAGTTCCTTTAATGCTAATCCAGAGTATACCCAATTCTTCTTCGTTCGTGAGCCGCGACTCCCAACGTTCACTCGTATAGTGCACGAGTGGGCTTATAAATTCTTACTATGTGTATGACTGTTTTTACCCCCGGCATGTAGGCAGCCCATGTCATACTCCGTTTTCGGGGCGGGAGGGTTGTGTGTGTGTGTGTGTGTGTGTGTGTGTGTGTGTGTGTGTGTGTGGAGGGGGTGTACTGAAATGACTGTTGAAGATTTCTTGGCGCGTTATGGCTTCAGCCGCAGCGCGAAGAGGGTTGATTGGATAAGTAATGTAGGGTAAGCTGACGACGATCTTTTTCTCCATCTTCTTTCTTCTTCTTTAAACACAGGAGTTCAAGGAAGCCGTACCGGTGATGGACATAGTTCAGATGGGCGTCAAACACAGCTGCGGGTCCAGAGAGATGCTGAAAGCCATCCTGGACATCCTGACCGCGGAAGGGGGAGTCTACCTGGGCGAGAGGCTGATCCTGGCGGGCATCCCCCCGGACTTTCTCCAACACGATAACTGGTACGCCTTCGTCCCCGGGGACAGGGACCTGACGCGAGGCATCGTGTACGTGAGGAAGGACTTCGGAGCCGCCAAGCAGAACGCCAACGATCTCCTGGAGAAGATTCTGGCCGACAGGACGGGCTGCGTGTCCGTGCAGAAGCTGAACGATCATGGGCACGGGGCGGGACACGGGTGCGTCCTCATGGACCAGACCCCCAACTACCCGAGGGACATCTGGGGGGCCCGGACCGCCTTCGGGGAACTGGCTCGCTGGCTCTTCTACGGACAGCGCGCTGCCTACCAGGTGCAGAGAGACCCCAGCAAGCCCATCCCGCGCATCGCTCACTACATCCGAGTTCAGAGCAACGAGAGGCCCATGTACCAGGACAAGTTCAGCTTTACCCACTTCATGAGTCAGTCTGTTGTCTGTTGAATTTTCCTTTCTTTTTTTTTTTATCCGGACAAGTTCAGCTTTACACACTTCTTGTCTGTTTTCTGTTTGTTTTTTGTTTTTTTGTTGTTGTTGTTTTTCTTTTACCATAACAAGTTCAGTTATTAATCAGGTAAGTGTTTTTACTGGGGTTTTTTTTTTTTTTTTTTTACCTTGTAGTTACTGAAATGAACTTCCTCTTTCGCTTTGACAGGTCTCCACACTCAGCTCTTTTAAGCCTGGCCTTAAAACCCACCTCTTCCCAAAATAGCCACCCCTCCCTGCTTCTTCCTTGTCTTCAGTTGTTTTTTTTCTTTTTTTTCAGTTTTAGAGTTATGCATGCGTTTGAATGACTGGTGCGAAAGCGCTTTGATTTGTCTCTGCACAAGATTCAGCGCTATATAATAATAATAATAATGATAATAACCTATCTACCTACCTACCAACCAGCCTACCTACCTACCAACCAATCAACCAGCCTACCTACCTGCCTACCAACCAACCAGCCTACCTACCTGCGTACCTACCTACCTACCAACCTACCTACATACCAACCTACCTACCTACCAACCTATCTTTCAACCAACCAACCTACCTACCATCCAACCTACCTACCTACCTACCTACCTGCCAACCTACCTTCCAACCAACCTACCTACGTAACTTGATAGTTATACACATACATACATGCTATATCCACTCCTGAATCAACGGTGTTGTGCGTGGCAGGTGTCCTGAGCGCGCTGTACGTGGGTGGCTTTCATCACGTGTACATGCACGTGGACAAGGAGCCCGGCGGGTCGTGGTGGGACCTGCTCAAGAAGGAGAACGTCACCGTCATCAGGCTGCAGAAACCCAGCTGGGTGTACCAGCAGAAGATCACGGGCATCACCCACTTCAGTGATGTGTCTAGGTATGTATGAGTGTAGTCACTGAGAGCTGACCTGGCACAATTGGTATCAACCTGAAAATGATTTCTAAGGTTTGTTTGACTCTAGGTAACGTTCCATGTTGTGTCCAGGTATGAAGTCAGAGTTGATCAAGCGCCACGGTATGAAACTAAAGAAATCTATTTATGCGCTTTCTTGGAAAGTTAACATTCTGTGTTCTCGACCTTAACCACAAACAAAACTGATTCAAAAGGTTTGTTTGATAGTTAACATTCCGTGTTCTGGACCTTTCATTAACCACATCTGTGATGTCTCCAGGTATGTTGTCAGAGTTGGCCCAGCGCCACGGTATGAACCTAAAAAAATATATTGATTTATGAGGTTTGTTTGACAGTTAACATTCCATGTTCTGGGCATCAACCACATCTGTGATGTGTCCAGTTATGTAGTCAGAGTTGACCTTGTGCCAACATTTTTTAAAATTTTATTTAGAAATAAACCTAAAAAGAAATGCAAAACTCAACGCAACGCATCGGAACTGAACGCAATACAATACAATACAATACAATACAATACAATACAATACAATACAATACAATACAGTGCAATGCAATGCAATACAGTGCAATGCAATACAGTGCAATACAATACAATGCAATACAGTGCAATACAATACGATACAATGTAATGCAATACAGTGCAATACAATGCAATACAATACAATGTAATGCAATACAGTGCAATACAATACAATACACACTTTTATAAGTGTTGGCCTCTGACACGATTCTACAGAAGAAATCTTCTCTAATAGCCTGACGGGTACTCAAACATAATGATGTGCCTGCAGTCAAGGAGAAATCTTCTCTAATAGTCTGACAGGTACTCAAACATAATGATGTGCCTGCACTCAAGGAGAAATCTTCTCTGTCTGACGGGTACTCAAACATAATGATGTACCTGCACTCAAGAAGAAATCTTCTCTGATAGTCTGACAGGTACTCAAACATAATGATGTGCCTGCAGTCAAGGAGAAATCTTCTCTAATAGTCTGACAGGTACTCAAACATAATGATGTGCCTGCACTCAAGGAGAAATCTTCTCTAATAGTCTGACGGGTACTCAAACATAATGATGTGCCTGCAGTCAAGGAGAAATCTTCTCTAATAGTCTGACGGGAACTCAAACATAATGATGTGCCTGCAGTCAAGGAGAAATCTTCTCTAATAGTCCGACAGGTACTCAAACATAATGATGTCCCTGCAGTCAAGGAGAAATCTTCTCTAATAGTCTGACAGGTACTCAAACATAATGATGTGCCTGCAGTCAAGGAGAAATCTTCTCTAATAGTCTGACAGGTACTCAAACATAATGATGTGCCTGCACTCAAGGCCTGACCAGTGCTTTGGGTTATGCTACTGTCAGGCATCTGCCTCGCAGATGTGGTGTAGCGTATATGGATTCGTCCCAACGTGCTGACGCCTCCTTGAGTAACTGAAACTTGAAACCGTAACTGAAAGTGGATTGATTTTTTTTTTTTTTTTCAGATACAATATTCTGTACCGACATGGCGGCGCCTACCAGGACTTTGACTGCGTGTGGACGTCGCGCGTCCCTGACGACCTCCTGGAGTACCCCACCGTGATCTCCCCGGCCATCTCCAAGAACGATCCGTGGCCGGACGGTCTGGCCCTGGGTATGATCATGGCGCGGCCAGGGGCACCCTTCATCCGCCACGCTTTCAAGGGCTACCGCACGTACCGTGGAAACAACTACCTCTACAACGCCATCATGAGGTCCTACCGGACTTACGAGCAGTTCCCAGACACTGTGCACTTCGATCCACATTTCAAGGTGAGTCTTGAGGCTAGGTTTGGGGTTGGGGTTGGGGAGGGGATCAGTGGATGGTTAGGTGGTTACTCTCAAAGCCCTGGTCAGCGTTTAGGGGAAGGTCATGCACCTGCTTCTTTCATTTTTGTTTTTCTTTCTTTTTTTTTTTTTTTAGCAGATGTGGTGTAGCGTGTATGATCAGTCCGCACGCCTTGACTCCTTCTTGAAAGTGATAGTGAAAGTGAAAGTGAAAGTGAAAGTGAAGCTGAGGATGTTGATCATCCTTCAGTGTGTAATACGCTGGTAGGCAGGTGTGTCTCCTTTACTGGGATCCTGTTGTGGTGTTGCAGCTGAAGTCAAGGCGTCAGGTTTTTGTTCGTTCTTTTGCTTAGCGCCTTTCTACAATTGTGATTATAGACGAAAATCCATCCCCTTCCCCACCCTACTCATGCCTCATGTCATCACTACTGTCCTTATTCTTCTCTTCTCAATGTGCATCACACACAAAAAGTATGAAGAAGATCAACCAAACTCAGCAACAGAGAGCCAGTGGGGCTTCTGATTAAACTCTGAATTATTTCAAACATAAGTTGATTGTCGTATAAAACGTCAGATAAGGTGTTCGTGCCATGTCCATTTTAGTGTTAAGTTTAGCGATCTATTGGCTTACACCCTTAAACATGTTCAAACATAACGTCTTGGATAATGGCCTTGCATTATAGTGATGAATTATACTTGCACCTGATGTCATTCATGTGTACAGTGTTGAAGACAAAATATTTCCTTTTTTTTAAAAACCAATTTACAGCTGCGCCTGATGTCTTACATCGTTACTTTGTGTGGAAGACATTGCTAGTGAAACACTTCTATAAATGAATTCTGACCTGTATCCGATGAGTTTCGTTTTCTGTGTGTGCGGAAAACAAATGTTTTTATTCAAGAATTCATACATGTATCTCCTGTCTTTAAGTTGCGTTTTGCGTTAGGGACAAAATGAGCGCTTTTAATACAGTCAGTGCTTGAAACATATATTTTCAACAGTTTTGCGTAGAGATAAATGCCATGATTGACTGCATGAATCGGTTATCTTTCAGTAGTTTTGCATGAAGACAAATGCCCTTATTGAGTGCATTAATCAGATATCTTTCAACAGTTTTGTGTGGAGATAAATGCCCTTAAAGACTGCCTGAACCAGATATCGTTCAACAGTTTTGCATGAAGATTAATACCTTAAAGACTGCCTGAACCAGATATCGTTCAACAGTTTTGCATGAAGATTAATACCTTAAAGACTGCCTGAACCAGATATCGTTCAACAGTTTCTGCATGAAGACAAAAATAAATGCCTTAAAAGACAACTCAGATTCGATTGCCTGGTGTGTTTCAGGTGTTTTGCGTGGAGGACAAGTGCTTTCCACAGTGGATGCGGAACTCTCACTGGGACCTGAAGAAGAACGGAGGGCGGGATTACGCATGGAGCACGGAGACCCGAGCTCTGCATCTGGTGATCCCTAAAGTGTGGAAGTCGTTCGAGTCCCCGGCTGCCCTCAAGAAAGGCAAGGACATGGTTGCCGACGTGGGACGGAACATCTTGCAGAAAGCCGGGCGTATGTCCCTCCTGGACAATGCTTAAGATAAAATACAAATACAACAGAATAAAACGGCTGCTTGTTCATTTTAGTCGATGGGAATGTGGGTGTTGTTGTTTGATAGTTTGGTTTATTTTCGACGTAAAGTGGCTAATCGGTTCTGATGAAATAAAGTATCTCTCGTTTTTTTGTGTGTTCTTTTTCAAAAATGTTTTTCTTTATAATCTCTTTTTTTCAGTCCAGTCTTTGAGATTACAGTCTTTGCCATTGCATGATTAGAAATCATCCCGTTAGTGATTATATACCACACTAATACAATTATTCATTCTCAGGTAATGCACAAAGACAGATTTATTTTCTGTTAATGTTAGACGTATAGGCCTACGTTAAATAACTAGGACATAAAGCCATACATACATACGGTCACACAGACACAAACACAAACAAGCGCACGTCTGCACATGAGAACATTGATTTTTAAACCTATAAACCAATCGCTTCACCAATAGCTTTTCCCGAAAGTAGTCAATGCGCTGTCTCTCGTCATCAGCCCCATCCACATGAAAAATGTAGCTTCTGTTCAAACGTGTGTGTGTGTGTGTGTGTGTGTGTGTGCGCGCGCGCGTGTGCGTGCATGTGTGTGTGTGTGTGTGCAGTGCGAGCATGTGTGAGTATGCACAAGTTTTTATATTGATATATACTTGTGTGTATCCTAATTTCTACTGTATCTGTGTTTGTGTATGATTTTCGATTTATGTTCGTACCTTGTTAAGTACTATCCCCCCCCCCCCGCCCCCCCACCCCAATATTACACTTGGTAATAAAGACAGATTCTATTCTATTCTATTCTATTCTATGGATGTTTTACAGTCAATTTGTAATGAAGAAAAGAAAATACGTGTTATTCAATGTTATATATTGTATTCAGATGTATGCCAGGGTTTTAAAGATTCAATTCAAATTGTTCTATTTAGTAGGCTTGTTTTACACTATCCATGGTGAGTGTTTTCGTCTTTTACGTTGTTCATTCATTAGAAATGCACATAACTGAATAACAAGACAAGACAAGATGTGTTTATTTCGGGAAACCCCGTGGGGCACATGAAAATGTTACATATTTCCTGTGACTAATACAGATATTAATCACATTTGTTATTGTGCTCTATCTTCTTCTCTTTTTTTTTTTTCTTTTTCTTTTTTGTACCACGGATGGTCAAAACATGAATTATACGACGAATTTATGTTACGAATTCTCCACTTGTCTTCAAATTAAAATATTTTAATGCTTGTAATACAGATTTAGAATCAACACAAAATAACACTTGCAATATGGTAATGGTGTGTACGCGCGCGCGCTTACACGTGTGTAAGCGAATATATAAAATGCGTGTGAGACAAGCACGGATTGTAAAATGTTGGTTTTGGGCTCTATATAGTATTTTTGTTTGGTACTGAAAATAAAAGAATCTCGGTAGCTTTTCTGTATTGGTCTGTTCATTTCTTTTAAACTATGTTACCCCTTCTTCTTTACACTCCAATCCGATCTCTCTCTCTCCCTCTCTCTCCCTCTCCATTCCCCCCCCCCCCCCCCCCCCCCCCCCCCCCCCACACACACACACACACACCCTCTCTCTCTCTCTCTCTCCCCGATTCAGAAGGCAGGGCGCATGTTCCGAGGTACAGCCGGAACCGAGAGAGGGGATGAAGTTCATTTCGCTTTTTGTTGTCCAGTATTGGATGATCTCAGAACATTCATCCGTCCCGGTGAAGTATTACAGCAGACCACCCTTGTGTAGGCTAACATTACTCTTGGCTTGCAGAAATAAATCTGTCATTCAAAACAGAGGAGAAGCGTTGTGAGTTGACACTAATATATTGTCCAAGTATGCAGAATTTATGAATTACACGTATAGTATTCATGTGCGCGTTATGATCTAAAATGTGTCTATATTTACGTGTACACCTTCAGCTTGAGTGGGACCATGGCCTTTCTTGTATACAGCATCGTTATCGTCATCATTATCGTTATCTCTCTCTCTTCCTCCCGCACCCGCACCCTCTCTCTCTCTCTCTCTTTCTGTGTTGTTCTGTCATAAATTATTTGAATTTGGAATTCTGCATCTTCTTGTATAACACATGTCTTGTCAAGGCAAATGAGTGACCTATGAAGCCTCCACCAAGGGCCTTCTTCTCAATGAGCCTCGGAACTCAGGAAACTGCCATCATCATCTCGTATTGTATTGTAGAGGCTTTTTGTATTGCATTGTATTGTATTGTACTACATGTCCCGGAAGCTCTTCGGCTGTGTCACGTAGAGGGCCAGCATCGCCTCCAACGAACGAGAAGTGCATTGCAGTGTAGTACAGTGCATTGCATTGCATACTATCATACTTTTTGTTACATCACATTTCTCTCTGTGAAATTCGGGCAGTTCTCGCCGGCGAGAGCCACAGTGCAGTGCCACCTCCTCTTTTTTATGCCTGCAAGTGTGGCCTCTTTGTTTCACTATCCGAGTGGATTTTTGACTCACTTGTGTAAACAAAGTGAGTCTGTGTTAAAACCCGGTGTTCTGTTGTCTGTGTGTGTGTGTCTGTGTGTCCGTGGTAAACTTTAACATTGCCATTTTCTCTGGAAATACTTTGTCTGCCAATACCAACTTTGGCTGAAAAATAGTAGGAAAAAAATCTTTACAGTCATACCAATAATAGATTGTAAGTCTCCCGAATTTAGCCGTATTTCCGAATCATTAACAGTTTATTTCGTTGATTTCTTTCCGCATTCCGAAAACCACTGTTACCCCTTTGCAGCTTCCAGATTGTCTGATGCGCCATACTTCGTTTTTCTTGTTCGCAATTAAAAGCAAAGAAATACACATTCTGGACAGAACACATACAGTGACACTAGCTACATTATTGACGTGTTTACTGCATATGAATATTCTAAAGTGGACACTGAATTAACTAGAATGAACAGCCGTTTCACTGCCTCGTCTACACGGCACTGGTCAGTGCAGATCTTGACAAAACATTTTGTAAAGCCTGGCGTCTCCTTTACCGCCGAATTAAAAGAATATCTTAATTAAATAATCATCGACGTGTTTACTGCATATTAGTGTTTTAAAATGGATACTGAATTAACTAGAATGAACAGAAAAAAGAAATTGAATGGAAGGTGTCGATGTTTCTCATTGAGTGGAAAGACAAAGCTTGTCGAACACGGATCTCTGCAGATCTACAAAAACGGACATATAGTGCAGTGTTTTTGAGGCGACGGTAATGATGTGTGTGTGCGTTGCACGCGATTCTGATAACGACTGTAAAAAAAAAAAAAAAGAAGAAGAAATATTGCTAAAACTTTGCTGCAACAAAATGATATCGAGTGTGATTCAACAGTGTTCACCTTTTTACTTAACAGATCTTCATCTAGCATTAATCTTTGGTTTTCAGTATCTAAAGGGTTCATCCTACTGCCGAAAACTCCGTGAACTTATATGTCAGGAATATGAAAGCCGGCCGTGGTGAACCATTCAGATCTCACAAATAAAGCCTACTTGCGTCTCTGTGTGTGCTTGTGTGTGTGTGTGTGGCAAGAGAGACGGCATAGAGAAAGAGCCGGGAGAGGCAACTAGTTGTTTCTGGGAAACACTCAAGTGTTCGACTCGGCACTGAAGAAACCGTTATCAGTCACGGTATATATCACTGAGATACGTACTACTCGCTTCTGCGCTCCCCTCTGGAAAAATCATGAGCGGTTGCAACTTGATCCCCCCCCTGAACCCCCCCCCCCCTCCTCCCAGCCCCCCAGTTATAGGTTAACCTTTTAACCTTTAACTTCTCCAGTACAACTGAGTGGTTAAAAGAGAGAAAAGGTCAGCACCAGTTATTTTCTAAAAGAGTGTTAAACGCTGCAGTGAAAAACTTGAATTGTTAACTCGAATATTGGGGCACAGTGAATGATGGTGACGAACAAAAACATAAAGTAGAGAAAAAAAGACTAAAACTAACAAAAACCGGCCAAAACTGACAAAAAAGCGCGTGCACTTTGTAACAGCTTAAGTAGGTATGGCCACTGATGAGTGCAGACAGTCAGGTACATACATGACTGTGAGGGTAATACTCGTGAAATTTGCCATTGATTGATTACTCATACGCAGTACTATAGTACGCTGCTGCAGAATCCAGACTTACCAGAGAAAGATTTTTTTTTTCCCCATTTGCTCAGTGCGTATGTCGGGCAGCGAAGTAATCAACAAATTACAAAATGATATACACACGACAGAATATCTATGTACGATAATATATGATAATTACACATGCACGATAGAATAATATACAAGGTTTTCTTTCTTCCAACGCGGTTCAGTCTTTATGGCTGCAACGCCCGTTCACTTGTACCGCCGGGGAACATGTTTTACACAGTGTATGGCTGACCGTTTTTCACCCCATGATGTAGGCAACCATGTACTCTTTTAGGATACGTTCGTCAGTGTTCCCACGAGTCAGTAACCCACCGAACACTGACTGACAATGATGCATCACGGATCTCCAGCGTGCCTATTGAATTTATATTTTTGTAACTGCGCCAGTGAACACACACGAATGGGATTAAGATACAAGCATGTCTGCACACTACTGACTTTGGGCGGCGGAAAAAATCCCCATCCCATTAATCCACCAGCCTCTCGGAAACCGGGATCGAATCTAGGGACCTCAGATTCAGTGAAAGCACAACGCTTTAACTCTTTCACCGCCATAGGCGACTTTTGTCGACATCGAATGGTCATGTTGATGACATTGTAACAAAACTTGACAGCTGCAGCCAGTTTCCCACCAAAATAACAACGACTAACCTTTGCGCATTGGCTGTGTTTGAAGTGAACCAGTCCACTTTGTTGTTTTGACATGAACCGAAGCATGCACCTGACAGCATCGTTTCTAAAATACCTGGCGCTGGGGAGAAACTTGGCCGTGAAAGAGTTAACCATTCAGTCGGCCATTATGACAAGCACTATACAAAAATATTCAGTGGTGTTGAGGAATGTGTATACCCCTTCCTGATGTAACCAAAAAACAAAAACAAACAAGAGAGGCAAGGCCTTCAAGACTCACTTGTGATAAACTACGTCCCCTAGCATTAATTACAGAGTAATTTCCCTTTTTTTACTATCTGCACCAAAACGTTTGCAAAATAAATAAAAATTCCATGCTTAGCAAAAGAAGTTCCTGTTTGAACGAAAAATGATAATAATGACTCCTCTTGTTGTTGTGTCAGAATAAGAGGTCAAAGTGCCAAGTTTAGAGAATACAAAAAATATAAATATAACAGTAAATGCAGTTTGCATATAATAAGGCTTCTCTTTTTTTTTTCTTTTTTTTTTTTTGGTGCCCATCCCAGAGGTGCAATATTGTTTTAAACAAGATGACTGGAAAGAACTGAATTGTTCCTATTTTTATGCCAAATTTGGTGTCAACTGACAAAGTATTTGCAGAGAAAATGTCAATGTTAAAGTTTACCACGGACACACAGACACACACACACACACACACACACACACACACACACACACACACACACAACCGAACACGAGTTAAAACATAGACTCACTTTGTTTACACAAGTGAGTCAATAAAGCGTAGGAGTATTGTTTTCAAAGGGGAAAAAACCTCTTCCATGTGATCAGTGCCAGTAATAACAAATGCTTACGTGGAATTACAATAAATTCTACACTTTGTTCTTTCTCAGTCAATCCGGCGCAAAGGATGCATTTCCACTTTGCAATTACTTTGAACTGAATTTGGTTCTCAACAGCTGAACTTGAGAGAATGCATATGTCTACCGTCAGTGAGATCACTGACATAATCATCTCTATACATCACGTAGAAAGCACACATGTGATATGGCAGTGTTTTTTGTTAGTTTGTTTGTCAGGTTTCTTTTAAGAAGTCTCCTGTTTCCTGCTTCAGACTAATGTTGATTTCTATTATTAATTTCCTGAAGGTTTTTTTTTTCCCCTTCGTTTTGCTGTTGTTGTTGTTTTGTTTGTTTCCTTGGGTTTTTTCTTCTTCTTTTTTTTGGGGGGGGGGGGGCGTATTTGTTTTGTTTCAAGTTTTTTTGCCTACTTCTTCTTTTTCCCCCCCTTTTTTTTGTTTGTTTTGTTTTCAGTGTTTTTTGTTTGTTTTTTTCATACGAGTCTTTCAGGTTTTTTTTACACACAGCATCTAAAACTCGCACGGAGATAGATAGACAGAGAGAGAGAGAGAGAGAGAGAGAGATGGCGATAAAAAATAACGAAAAAAAAAAGTTCAATCAGATTCAACTGGTCTGTACATCCTGTCGACCTTTAAAATCTGATATTGTATCCTCATGTACGTGAACCACTTACAGCAATGGATACTTCGTCAACTGCAACACTTTTCGCGACCTCTCTCTGCCCTATCACACACACACACACACACACACACACACACATACACAGCCGTGACAAAAAGCACCTTGACTGAGTGGAAAGACACTACCCACACAGCCAGGTTCAATCAGTATACACACCGCGTAGATGTGTCAGTGTGATGCGCACGTGTTGTGTCAGTGTGCCTGTCAGTGTGTGTTTTGGTCTTGTGGTGACGTCAGTTAATCTGAACAACGCAGATAAGGTTATTCAGTGGTTTTGCTTTCTGGAAGACTTCAGGCTACAAGATCGACCAGACTGTGCTAATCTGAATCATCAGCTATGCTGGTCAGTATTAATGAAAATCAACTCACTCACATCACGATCAACACACAACACAACACACACACACACACACTCTCTCTCTCTCTCTCTCTCACACACACACACACACACACACACACACACACACACACACACAAACAAACAAACACACTCACACAGACAGCCCAGCCGCACGCACGGCGTACAGACAAGGGCACTACGGCACGCGCACACACAACTTCGGACACTGACACACCGACCAAGCACACACACACACACACACACGCACACACACATAAACCAAGTGCACACGCCCAAAACTAATACTGAGACATACTTGTAGTAAAATAGACCCGGCAAAAGCCAGTTGTATGTGTGCACACACGTGTGTGTTCAGTTGTGTGTGTGTGTGTGTGTGTGTTAGTGTGTTAGTGTGTGTGTGTGTGTGTGTGTGTGTGTGTGTGTGTGTGTGTGTGTGTGTATGTCGGTGTGTGTGTGCGTGTATGTGTGTGTGTATGTCGGTGTGTGTGTGCGTGTATGTGTGTGTGTGTGTGTGTATGTCGGTGTGTGTGTGCGTGTATGTGTGTGTGTATGTCGGTGTGTGTGTGCGTGTATGTGTGTGTGTGTGTGTGTGTGTGTGTGTGTGTGTGTGTGTGTGTGTGTCTCAGTGTATGTCTTTTTTTTTTATTTGTTTGTTTGTTTTTCTTTGTTTTAGAATTAGTGCTTTTCAGTCCAGCAGATCCCGGCTCAAACTGTGACAGAATAATCAACATTTGATTGTGGTCACTCTATGGAAAGAAGGAAGGAAAGAAGGAAGGAAGGAAGGAAGGAAGGACTGCATGTTTGTTGGTCTCAGTGTCTCTCTTTTGATTCCCCCCCTTTCGATGGGGGGTTTGGGGGACGGGGGAAATAATTAGGATGAGGGTTACAACGAATTACTACTTTTTTTTCATATCCTCTCAGTCTACAAAATCAGTGAGAACAGATTATCCATTAGATATATTTTGGTCGGGTACGACTGATCTGTATTGAGTGGTACAAGGTATACATGTGGAGTGATGGCCTAGAGGTAATGCGTCCGTCAAGGAAGCGAGAGAATCTGAGCGCCGCTGGTTCGAATCACGGCTCGGCCGCCGATAATTTTCTCCCCCTCCACTAAACCTTGAGTGGTGGTCTGGACGCTAGTCATTCGGATGCCGAGACGATAAACCGAGGTCCCGTGTGCAGCATGCACTTCGCGCACGTAAAAGAACCCACGGCAACAGAAGGGTTGTTCCTGGCAAAATTCTGTAGAAAAATCCACTTCGGTAGGAAAAACAAATCAAAATGCACGCAGGAAAAAATACGCAAAAAAAAAAAAAAGAAGAAAAAAAGGGTGGCGCTGTAGTGTAGCGACGCGCTCTTCCTGAGGAGAGCAGCCCGAATTTCACACAGAGCAATCTGTTGTGATAAAAAGAAATACAAATACAAATACAAAATGTCTTGTCTTGCACTGAGTGTGTCGTTAGAGGAAAACCGCGTGCACACCCCCATGCAAGTGTCAGCGTTCGGTGGGTAGTTATGGAAACAAGAACATACCAAGCATGCCGCACACCCCCGAAAACGGAGTATGGCTGCCTACATGGCGGGGTAAATAAATAAAACGGTCATAAACGTAAAATGTTACATGTCTGTCTGAATGTGTATGTGAGCGTAACGAATGATTCGATGAGCGCCCGGCCCATTGGCAGCCGTCCGGGTCAGTCGGCTCTACCCAACAGGTCGACAGCCTGTTGTGCAAATGACCCCGTGTTTGTAAAACGCTTAGAGCTTGGTTTCCGACCGAGGATAGGCGCTATATAAGTATCCATATCAATTAATCAATCACTGAATCACACTTCTCGCTGCCTCGCTGCCTGGGCTTCATCGAACGATGTGACCGGCATGCACACACACTAGATAAACAACTGATTCGGTTGGAATTGTAATCCGGGAATGCGAAACGATCGGATCTCCTATCAAAAGTGGATAAATAATGAATTTTATAAATATACTGAGGCTTGGGGGTTGGGAAAGGGGCTTATACAAGAGGGAATACTATATATGTCGGCGGTACATGTCGACTCAGTCTTGCCGTCAGTGTGTGTGTGTGTGTGTGTGTGTGTGTGTGTGCCAAGGTGTGTGTCACGGTGTGTCCGCAGGTCAGTATATGAATCGTGTGTGTGTGCCAGTGTGTGTGTGTGTGCGCGCGCGCTGGCACATCAGTACATTTTATCTTATTTGATTAAAAAAAAAAAAAAGAAGAAAAAGGGATCATCGATACAGGCAGCTGTAAATAATGCCGGGGAATGTGTTTTGAACCGTCTGTTGGAATGGGTAAACTGATGTCAACTCAGTCTTGTGTGTGTGTGTGTGTGTGTGTGTCAGTGCCAATGCGAGCACGCGGGCGCGTGTGTATATCATGTACCGGTTTACCACAATGAATACAATAATACCCTATGTATCCAGTTCTCGCAGCAGTGACGGACCGACTGAGAAGAAGAATAAGCAATCCGGGGCGAAACTCCGCAACACAACTGCATAAATGCACACCACACTTCTTTTCCTTCTACTGATTTAGAGGGGTTAGGGTGGGTTGGGGGGTCCGCGGGAGGGCCCAGGTGTGTTAACTCTCTCCATACGAACGGCGAAAGAGACGACGTTAACAGCGTTTCATCCCAATTACCATCATCAAAATATTGCAAGCGGAAGGCTCTTATACTGAAGAGGTGAATGTTGTTGACAAAGAATACCACAATTCTGACGACGGACGCT
>NC_134902.1:14361363-14463863 GCF_041734735.1 Babylonia areolata | reverse complement strand
AGTTGTGTCAGTGTGTGTCTGTGTGCCACTGACTGAGTGTGTCAGTGTCGCGCGTGCGTGTGTGTGTTTTGTGTGTGTGTGTGTTTCAAGTTGTGTGTGTGTGTGTGTGTGACAGTGTGTGTGTGTGTGTGTGTGTGTGTGACTGAGTGTGAGTCAGCACGGTGTGTGTGTGTGTGTCAGTGTGTGTGAGAGACCCAGTGAGGTACACACAAAGTACTAAATCGGGATCAGTGCTTGTTGTAACTGAGCAATCTTTCTTCACCACTAATATTATCCGGATTCACACACTCCAGGCATCAATTTTTTCTACTTGAGGACTGATAATTATGTGAAACAAGAAGACGCGACTGATTCCTTTCATGGATGAGACAGAACGATGTCTATTTTACCACTCTGATAACATTTAACAAAAAAACGTTTCTTACTGTCACATTGGGCCTATGCGTATGACGGCTTTTAATTTTCTTCTTGAGATCAGGTGCAAATTCTTAGAACTGATCTAATTTTATCTTCATTCTCATATCACCCTCGAAATGGATGTCGAGAATTACAGCTCGGTATTGAACGTGTGCTCCTATCATGTTATGCTTTACTAGTTTCAGGCCACGAAACACTGAGTGGAATGACAGCTCAGAATGGTTTATCATTTTGCAGATTACAGAGACAGACAGAACTGTCACAGAACTGTGGCTGTGACGTAGACTGACCCCACTTGCGCGTGGATTGGGTGAAGCCGCGGCAGACGACAGTCGTACTGTCGTATATTTTGGATGATTAATTTTGTGGGTAAACTTGTTTTAAGTGTTGCTGTTTTGCGCTTGTTTCTGATTTCATTACGCTCACATTCTGAGCTGTTAAACGCGTGCTCAACTGAGCCATCAGCAGCTGAGCCATCAGGGACTCTGACGGTGACCCCATTATGAGGTCACAACAAGACGAAGCAAGATGGCGACTTGCAACTTCCTTGTTGGTGAGAATTTCCGTTTGTGTAATATGCTGGAAATTTTATTATGATATTTATATGTACATGTATGTTTGCAGCGGTTTTATAATCACTACTCGTCTGCTGTTGCCAGCATTTAAATCATGGTCCGATAGTCCCGAGCTGATGCGTACGGTGCAAAATGTTCGGCTGCTGTGGCTTTTATTTTCATTTACAATCATTGCGTTTTACTGTTTGCTCGATCAAGCATCCACAGTAAAAGACAGATCATAAAATTTCGAGAAAAATAAACAACAATAAAGCAGACATGACTTGAGCTCTGCAGTGTTATTATTTCTGAGTCTGATGATTATGTAATGAGTTATGTACTGTGAGTTGACATAAATTTTATTATGCTCCAGACAACAGTTTTGATATGGTTTAGCATGGCGGTTTTATTTTTAACTGGTTAAAGAAAAAGTCATTTGTCTTTTTGAATCAAAATAGATCTGTTAACAGACAGTAGCAGACAAAATAAGCATAACACTTAAGTAGACTTATACTTAACTCTTAATGTTTAATAACTGATGTTGTTGCATTTTAATGGATTATATTAATTTAATGTCAGTTATAATTTTAAACTTGACAATATGAATATTTATGTAATTTTAAACTTGACAGTAGTTATAATCAGTTCCATGAAATTGTGCTAAGACTTGGTAGAAAAGTTTTGGAGAATGTATAATTATAATATCCTGTGGATTGTCTGTGTGTTTGTTTTGTGCTGTGATAGTGTGGGTGTGTGTATGTGTGCTTCAGCTGTTGGCTCACATAGCTTGAAACCAACCTCCCCACCCACCCCAACACATACATAAGTCACACAAACACACACACACACACACACACACACTCTCTCTCTCTCTCTCTCTCTCTCACACACACACACACACAGACACACACACACGCACACACAGTGGCACATGTTCACAAACTCTCTCTCTCTCTCTCTCTCTCTCTCTCTCACACACACACACACACACACACACACACACACACACACACACACAATGGCACAACACACAGAAAGCACACAGTGAATCATTCACACACACTCTAACATTAACACACACACTAAACACACTATACACTGCTACACCACTCAGAAACATAAATGCACACACACACGCATCGCACACACACACACACACACACACACACACACACACACATCCCCCACTGATCTAAAGAATTTTTAGATCAGTGCATACAAGCACACACACCGACAGCACACACTAACAGAACATGTGTGCACACATACTTTTTTCCGTCTTAGTGAACAGGTGTAAAGTGTTAAATTGAAGAAGAACAAACACATGCACGCACGCACAATTTCTGTATGCAAGATTATATAGAATATTTTGCCTCTTTCAGATTGCTTATTCAGATGATGATTGATCAGTTGTTGCCCTAAGAAACAAACACACACACACATACACAAACAAACATCACAGAGTGAAGAGGAGGTGGAAAGGAAGATCAGCACAAAAGTACAGAACTCTGGTGACTGCCTCATTTTTGAATGGCACCTGAGTAACAAACAAAAGTCAATTAAAAAAACCAACAAAACAGCATAAAATACCCAGCAAATGTCATGTCCATGCTCAGTAATCCACTACTGACAGGCACATTAGCTTAATGGTTGAAGTGCTGGACTTTCAGTCTGAGGGTTGTGGTTTTGATCCCAGTATCGGTGCCTGATGCATTCAGGGTTGAGTTTTTCCAACTTCTCAGTTCAACCTAATTATCTGCAGACCTGTCAGTGCCTTTTTTTTTTTTTTTTTTTAACCTTCATTTGTACATACATGCTGATCTAAAGACCAAATATGCTGGTTAAAGATCGATAAATGGATAATCTATGTCCACTTAGGTGGGGCTATGGAAACATGAACGTACCCAGCATGCACACCCCTGAAAACATGAGCATGGTGGCCAAAATGTTGGGGTTAAAACTGTCGTAGGTGCAAAAGCCCACATATTTCTGAGTGGACATTGGAGTTGTAGCTCATGATGCTGAATGAAAGAAGAAGAAAGAAAAGTGATTCACGAATATAATCACATGGCAGATCAGACTGCAGAAGCTCACTGGAGAGAATCGACTGTGCAGTAAAACTCTTGAGTATGGTAATATGATAATACAAATTACAACAATAAAATTCAAGTGTATGGTAAAGAGGACATACTGTTGAGAGTCTAGTTGTGGCCTTATCAGTGACTTTAAGCAATTGGTAGGGGTGTGCTTTTCCAGAAAAAAAAGATAAAAGAACAAATTTGGAAAACCATCTTTAGCGTAGTCAGAGTTATCGCACTTTATCAGTTTAAAAAAATTTGGAACTGCAATATGTCTGAAAAATGGAATGTTTACAGATCAGCAGAGAGATAGGAATAGGAATATAAACTTCTGTTCATTGTTCCTGGAAGCTTTTTGATGAAAGCACTCAGAGAAACTGGCATCAACAAATTATGCACATGGAACAGTGACACATTGATACTAATGATAGGCCATTTTTTGTTTGTTATTCTGTCAGCCTACTCATACAGATACACAGCTATTTACAAACATGCATGGTTACACACATGTGCGCGCATGCACACAAACATGCATAGACACAGACACACAGAGACAGGCAGGTAAACTCACACAAGCATTCACATACACACAGATGCACACACACTCATGCACATACACACTTGCACACACACACACAAGCACCAACATACATTGGTTGGGGATCATGCTTGGTGCCTGTGATGGGTGGGATTTTGTTTTTTGTTCTTGTTTTTAGTTTCAGGTGGTCTGTTTCGGAGCTCATAATATGATAATAATAATAATCAGTAATGGTAAATTTATAGCGCTGAATCTTGTGCAGAGACAAATCAAAGCACTTTCGCACCAGTCATTCACACACATGCATAACTCTAAAACTGGAGAAACTGAAGACAAGGAAGAGGCAGGGAAGGGAAGCTATTTTGGGAAGAGGTGGGTTTTAAGGCCAGACTTGAAAGAACTGAGTGTGGAGACTTGACAAAGCGAAAGAGTAAGTTCATTCTAATTGTAAGGTCCAGAGACAGAAAGAACGGCGGCCAGCTGTTGAGTGTTTGAATCTGGGTATGCGTAAACAGAGTGGATTCAAAGCCGATTGTAGTGAGCGAGATGGAGTATAGAGGTGAAGGCAGCCGCAGAGATAGGAAGGGGCAGACTTGTGAATACATTTATAACATAGAGTGCTGATCTTGTACTTTATTCTGTGTGAGACAGGGAGCCAGTGGAGATGTTGCAAAAGAGGAGTGATGTGCTCAGATCTTTTCTTTCTGAGGACGAGCAGAGTTTTGTATGCACTGAAAAGACTGAATGGATGAAGCAGGCAAACCAGACAATAGAGAGTTACAGTAGTCAAGGCGAAAGAGAATAAGAGAAATGACAAGTCTGGATGTTGCATCAATGGACAGATATTTCCGGATGGAACTGATGCACCGTAATTGACAGTAGCAGGATTGACATTTCTGACTGATAAATTTTTGCATGGACAGTGTGTTGTCAAGGACAACACCAAGGTTCCTGACTGAACTGGAAAGAGGGATGGATGTAGTGCCAAGTACTGTGTCTCTTATAAATAGAATAATAATGATAATAATTATTATTATTGATTCAGCATGTGCAACTTTCAATCTGACCTCTGAGAGTCCTGGGTTTGAATTCTGCTCGCAGTGTCTTGCTGGTGGTGGTTGAGGGTGGAGATCTGCCAGGTCAACAGATTTGAAGCCCCGTTGTGTGAATGTGCATTCAGGAGATGAACGTGCATGTTGAAGAACATATGTAATCCATGTAAGTTGGTAGGTTATGGAAAAAAGAACATAACCATCATATGTATTTCCATAATCAGAGTATATCTGCCAACTTGATGGCAAGTTAACATGGGATTTGCAGCTCACAAACACAAAAGAATAATTCTGATTTTGATGGTTATTTTTATTATACAAACTTCAGAGCCATCTATTTTGGGGGATTAAAATGACGGGTGCAATAGCTGAGTGGTTAAAGCGTTTGACTTTCAGTCTGAGGGTCCCGGGTTCAAATCTTGTTAACGGCACCTGGTGGTTACAGGGTGGAGATTTTTTCCCTTGTACCTGAACCCCCTTCATGTGTGTATGTGCAATCAGAAAATCAAATATGCACGTTAAAGATCCTGTAATCCATGTCAGTTTGATGGCTTATTGGAACAAGAACATACCCTGCATGCTCACCCCTGAAAACGGAGAATGGCTGCATGGTGGGGTAAAAACAGTCACACGTAAATACAAGTGAACGTGGGAGTTGCAGCCCATGAACAAAGAAGAAGAAATGGGGATTAAAAGTTCCTCAGGTTTTCTTAAAAATGGTCTGAAATGCCATTGTGCGTCAATTTACAGCGAAAAAGGGAACATCATTTGAAACGGTAGAGGAACAGTTTGCATGTGGTAACCCATGTTTCACTGAGGAACAAGTCATGACTCACCCCTCCCATGATAACTACAACAGATGCTTGACCTGGTGACAGAAGAAATTCTCAAAACGCGACAAACAGGGAGGGGTCTGTTATTATGCACTAAGAAATTCGCAAAAGGATACTCAGATTTTGAAACAGCATATCAAATGGGACTTATACACATAGTTCTTGCTTGTGAGCTCAAGAGTCCCACAGTAAGTTTGTGGTTTTGATCATACATATTGTTCACTTGTTTTTTGGGTTTTTTGTTTTGTTTTGTTGTGCAGATTTCGACTGGTGATTTGAAGTCAGTATGTCAAATCTGTCAGAATTTTAGGTTCTTAATGCTCAGTAAATGTTTCAGTTGAAAACAAGAACATCATGATCATTGTTATTTATCTTTATATCATATTTCCTGCTATTACTGCATGTATTACCAGCAGATTAAGGGAATAAGTTGTATAAAATTAATTAATGAAAAAAGCAGTTGTGTACATGTTCAAGTGTCCATGGGTGTGCATGGGTGTATGCATGCTGCAAGCATGTGTGAGTGTATCTGTTGGGTGTGTGAGTGTGCTCTCTCTCTCTGTCTCTTTCCTTCTCTCTCCATCTCTTTCTTTGTCTATATCTTTCATTCTTTCTCTCTTTTAGTTTTACTATGTCTTTCTCTCATTCCCTGTCTCTCTCTTTCTCTGTGTGTGTGTGTGTGTGTGTGTCTTTCTCTTTCTCTCTCTTTCTATCTGTGCCCCTTTCTCTCTGTCTCTGTCTATTACTTTGTTTCTGTCTCTCTGTGTCTCCCTCTGTGTCTCACTGTGTGTCTGTCTGTCTGTCTCTCCCTCCCTGTGAAATGATTATTGGCTGTCCTGGTGTCTGTTTCTGCAGGCAGTTTTCATCAACTGAACGACAGGTCGTTACTCAAACTGACAGTTATGGTTTGCCTCCAGTGGTATCCAGTAAAGTTTTGATCACTTTGGATTTGAGAATGTCACATTGTGCCTCAAGGTTCTAAAGACTGTCTGTGACTTGTAACTGTAGATGAATACTGACCTTTTTTTTCTTTTTATTTATTGATTGATTTATTATGATTGCCTTTGTTAGTGTCAGCAGACTTGACTTTGAGCTAACTGCATTGAATATATTTCTTAACTTTGTTATTCTTCCATTTTATATAAATGTAGCACTATGCATCCTCAGTATAATTTTTGCCAGAGAGTCTGCTCTTAGGGTCCACTGATGATTTTGGATCGATCTGTTTTTGGTTAAACTCTGGTATGCTTGCTTTACTGAAGGATTGTTTTTACATTCACTCTACCTTTGGGTTTATTATTTGTGTTTTTGTAGTCTGTGTCTGTGTCCCTGTGTGTATATATGTGCATGTGTGTGTGTTTGTGTGACAAGAACTTTTTGACTGTGTAGCTATGATTTGATGCTGACCCTAAATATTTATGATTTTGTGAATGAAGTCATTTTTCTGTTGTGTTTCCCCAGAATTGTTTTTACTTGTCTGAATTTGATATACATGTGTGTGTGTGTGTGTGTACATTCCTATTTCTGTTTGTTTTCTTGTTTTTTCATTGTTAACATCATTGTTTTTATACATTGGTTGTTTGGTTGGTTGGTGAGTTTTTTTTAGTTTCCTGTGGCTAACTTTCCATTGAATATATTTTGTCAGACTACTTAATGCACACACAGTTGTCTTAAGGACCTATCTAAAGGCTTTCAAAAATAGATGTGTAGGATTTTGTTTGTTTTGTTTGTTTGTTTTTTTTGTGTGTGTAATCCAGAGTGTGTGTTCGTTAATCTGACTTATTACAATTAGAGTGTTTTTAATTTCTTTTTGATATTTTTTCTTTCAGTGCCTGATGTGTTGGAGCTGCTGATGACAGGATGTGGGCAGCTTTCATCTCTCCCAGTGGAGGACAGATAAAGCAATCCTAAGGGAATCACCTGCCTGTGAATGCCACACGCGTTGTTTGTGCATGCAAGGTTGCGTTAAGCAGCACACGGTCAGCACATAGCTTTGAGAAAGCAGTTAGACAAGTATTCTTGGTAATGCTTCAACTTCAAGCAAACCTCTTTTCTCTTTTTTTTGGCAGACTACATAATAAGAATTTATAGAGAACATGGACATGAACTGATGGAGATCTCTACTGTTGCTTAGTTAGTGTTATACTGTTTTGCAACTTTGGATTCAACTTAGGTCTTTACATCCTGAATCCTTACATGATTTTTTTACCAGTAGAACACACAAAGGCACACCTGTGAATTGGATGCTTCTGCAGAAATCGGGGTAACTTTCCTGAGAAGCTATTTAGACTGATCATAAAGTCCAGTCTCTTGTGGTGAAACCTACTTTGACAAGAGCTGGCAGTCTGAATCTTCCTTATTTTTTTGTTTGTTTTTTGTTGTTGTTTTTTTTTTCCTGGTGGGGGAGAGTGGTTGGGGGTGGAGTGGGAGTCAAACTGAACACCCACCCACCACTTTATCACCACGAACACTAACTGCAGCAGTCGGTCGATAGATAGTAGAAGTCCGGAGACTGTGCTCACGGACACAGGACAGACAGACAAGACAGGGTGATGGAGACGGACATGGAGGGCCCCAGCCAGAGCGGCCTGATGAGGCGGCTGGAGGAGGGGCGGGTGGTGCTGCCCTGGCACCTGGTGAAGCACAACACCTGGGTCAAGCTGGCCAACAAGCTGGACCTGCCCAGCCCCGTCAGCAACAACGACTGGAAGGGGCTGGCCGAGCACCTGGGCTTCTCCACTGAGGACATCCTGGTGAGTGCTGGTGGGGATGATGTTGGGTTGGTGGTGGGAATTTTGGGTGAGTGGGGGGTGGGGTTGTACATGTGGGATCTGGACTTGTAAAGAAATGGGTGGGTGGCAGGGGAGTTTAGGCAGAATGGAGGAAGGTGGGGGTTTTTTGGTTTTGTTTTTTGTTGTTGTTTTTTTTTGTTTCAGTGACTGATGGGAACTCTTAGCAGATCCGCTATTTTCAGTTAAAGAGCAGTTGATTTCAGAGGGGAGAAAAAATTCAGGGAGAGAAAAAAA
Source organism: Babylonia areolata (assembly GCF_041734735.1). Taxonomy (NCBI): domain Eukaryota; kingdom Metazoa; phylum Mollusca; class Gastropoda; order Neogastropoda; family Buccinidae; genus Babylonia; species Babylonia areolata. The sequence continues at coordinate 14,455,365 of NC_134902.1, read as the reverse complement.
AACCTACGAGTACGTTTTATTTTCGTCCGGTCTGTTTCAGGCCCAGTTCAGTTTTTTGTTTTTAGCCTGGTTCAGTTTTTTGTCTTTAGCCTGGTTCAGTTTTTCAGCTATACTGTGATGTCACTTTTGCTTCAGCCACCATATGGTAATTTTCAAACGGCAAGCATGCCGAGAATCGTGAATCGCGGCAACATTTTCACTGAAGAAAGCATTGCAAATACTTTGATAAGTAGAGATGGGGAACGGTTGTCAAAAACTGTAAACGTAGGAGTCCCCCCTGCACCCCTCCAGGGGCCAAAAGCAGCCCCTGGACCTCGGCCAATTTTCAGAGGAAACTCTCCTGGACAATTCCCAAGCCTGATTGATTATTAGTGGAGAGAGATATATAAAGATGAATCTCTCTCTCTCTCTGTATATTTATATTATATATCAGTGCATCAGTTCCATCACATGAATAAGGCATGATGAATGGATTGTTACACATCAGACTTACATGAAAAAAAAAGTTTATGAAGTGCATGAAAGTGTATGCACAAGCATGCTTTAGCTAAACAGAATTCTTTCCTGTTGTTTTTTTTGTTTTCCTGTTTATTTTTGTTTTTAACTTCAGTGAAAATCTGCCCCCCATGAGAGCTGAACCACTGAATAACTGGTTGTGTTAAATCTCTTGTGTGTGTGTTAAATCATGTGGTGATGCAATTTGTGTGTGTGTTGTTTGTTTGGGTTTTTTTTCAGTATTTTTTTTAGTTGTGTAAATTTGCATCTGACTGCTTGACTGTCTGTGTCTGTTATTACTGGGAATAAAATGCATCTGAGAATTATTTGCACCCACATTCAGGGGTCCCCTCCTCACCATCCAGATCACACCCTGACCCCACCACCACCCTACCCCATCCCCATCTCTCCCATTAAGGGGGAGTTGTTGTGACAGACCAGCAAGTTGGGGAGTGGGGGAGGGTGGGTGGGGTGGGGTGGGGGGAGGGGGACAGGGGAGGTGTGGAGGTGTTAGTGCAGTCTCACTTTCCACCTGGGGAGGTAGATGCTTGATGTGACATCTTTGATTGACAGATCCCTAGCTCTCCCATCTTCTCCCCCCCTCTCTCTCTCTCTCTTTCTCACTTTCTTTCACCTCACTAACCCCCACCCCCTCCACTCCTCCCCCATTCCCTCCCAATATGTAATCCTTTAACCCTCAGGGGTCAATGTGAATGAATGTGCCATCAGTGTAATTGAAAGTGGCCTGCCATCCCATTGGTCCACTGCCCCCCCCTCCTCCCCCACCCCCTTCACTCCCCTCCCCCATCTCCCTCTCCTGCCCCTCTACCACCTCCCTTTGATGCTGTGTACAGTTTCTTGCCCAGGCCACCCCCCTCTCCTAGTCCTTTCTCTCTTGTGGTAATTGCCTTTACTGTGGAGGGTGATGGGTCGGGCCCTGGGGGCAGTATGTGGAGGAGACAGTTTTATCACTGGTTTAGAGCTGAACTCCAGAGGGGGGTTTCGGGGTGGGGTGGGGTGGGGAGTAGGAAGGGGCTGGAGTGGGGTTTGGGGATTTGGGGTTTAAAAGGTGAAGATTATCCTGGTGATGACTTGTGGTTATGATGCTGTGTCAGCTGTGGATGTGAGTGGGTCTGTTTTTTTGGGTTTTTTGTTGGTTTTTCTTTTTGCGAGGGGGGGGGGGGGGGGGGGGGGGGCGTCCTGGTTTTTGTAGTTCTTGCTGCGTGAAGTGTTCAGTGCGTGTTTGGTTGTTGTTTTGGTTGAAGTGGTGGTCAAGGAGGAAGTGAAAGATTGTTGACAGGTAGTGTGTGTGGATTTGTGTGTGTGCGCTCATGTGTGTGTGTGTGCATGCGCACACGCATGCATGTGTTTGTGTGGGCCCAAGCGCAACTGTGGATGTGAACTAAAGGGGAGGTGAATGCATTGAATGGTACCGTTTTCATGTCCAATTATGCACATTAGTTTATGATGGGATAGTTCTGATGGTTGTTTCTCTTCCTTTCTCTAAGCCTATTCTCTTTAGATGATTGATTTATTACAAAGGATAGTTCTGATGATTGTCTCTCTTTCTCACTGTGCTCTCTTTCCCTTTCTCTTACCATTTCTTTGTTGGATAATAGGTGCCATGCTAATAATGCGGTGTGTGTGTATCTTCTATAGATTTTTATATGTGTGTGTGTGTGTTTTCTTTTTCTTTGTGTTGCTCAGTTAATATTTATTCAAATGGTTGCGAAAATATCAGTACAACAAAAAGTTAATCTGACAATAAATGGTTTCAGTCAGTCAGTGTGTGTGTGTGTGTGTGATATATGATATGTGTGTGTGTGGCATTATATGTTAGGCGTGTGTGTGTGTGTGTGGATTGAGGGGGCAGATATTTGTTGTGTCTTGACGTTTTCCTTTGGCCTCCTCGGTCATTGAATCCTCAGCCTCATAGTTTGTTTAGAACTCTTGCTAGCCACTCCTTCCCCCCCCCCTCCTTCCCTCACACCCTCCCCTCCACCCTAACCCACCACCACACTCTACTTCCTGGTCAGGAGTTGTGGGGAGGAGGGGGTTGGGGGGGATGGGATTAGATTGGAAAGTCTGTTCTTACCTTGCAGTCTGCAGTCTAGTGTTCATGTGGGAGTTAACTTGTGAAGATGCTGTGCAGAAGCCCCAAAATTTTTGGTGGTTAAAAACATTTGCTTTTTTAGTTATTGCTGCACTTTGGACTGGTTCATTGCTGGCAGGAAAGGACTTTTATATATAAATATATATAAATTATATATTCAAGCAGGAAAGCTTAAAGGTAAAGAGTGTGTATTTATGTGTTGTATGTTCATATGTAGACTGTATATTAAAAAAAAACACATTAGTATGTTGTTCGTACTTAGCAGCAAGTTTATGCAGGATACAGAGGCTGATATTTTGTGTGTGTGTGTGTGTGTGTTTGGTTGTGTGCATGTGTGTGTGTGTGTTCGGTGTGTATGTGTGTGGTGTTTGGGGGTGTGACAGGTGCTGGACAACACCAAGGAGCGCAGCACCATCGCCCTGTTCACCAACTACCTGCCCAAGAAGGACTCTACCGTCAACAACGTGGCCAAGGCCCTCAAGAAGATGAACCGCGACGATGCCCTGCAGATCCTTCTGGATGCTGTGCCAGGTCAGTGATGCTTCCTTTTTTATTTTATTTTATTTTATTTTATTTATTTTTTTCGTTTGATTACTGGATTGTGGATGGTTTTGGCTGATTTGTTTTTTTGTTTGTTTGTGCATGTGTTTTTGTTGTTGCTGTTGTATATTTGTATGATTTTTTAATTGCACACGCTATACCCCCCATGACCCCTCAGGTGTAGACTCCAGCAGGGGCCTGATTCCCTGTGCTGTGCAAGCTACTAGCCTGTTTATGTGGAGAAATTGAAAGTGACCTAACATGTGGGTTGGTTTTTTGTTGTTGTTGTTGTGTTTGGTTTATTTAAATAACTTGTGTTTCATTCTATTTGAAGGGGATTTGTGAGTTTATGGACAGTTGATTAGTTTCAGTTTCAAGGTGTCAAGTCATGTAGACCAAGCCATATTTATAAATAATGCTATACCATGTCTGCTTTATTTTTTTTTTTTTTTCATTTTATGTCAATGTTATTTACTCAAACCCACGCTCGGTTCCCTGGGTCTGACCAGTGTGTTGAGTTTATGTGTAGGCCAGGCATCTGCATTTTTTGTTTTTTTGTGTTTTTAACAAATGTTGTGAAACATATCAATGAATCAGCCAGCACATTTTGCCACCTCCTTGACATTGACACTGAAACTGCTCTACAGAAAAAAAAGGGGGGTTGCAGGGAGGGAGGGGGGGGGAGGAGCAGATGCCTGACTTACATATAGACCTAGATGCACTGGTCTGGCATTGAGAGGGGACCGAATGCCGAAAAATAAGGGACAATATTATTGATTGGTCAAATTGTTGTTGATAACAGAATGGTAGACTTGCTGTTCCATGGTTGTCACCTTGTTATGATGATGAGGACTGACAGTGGTCATTGATAACACTACCACAGTGGAGAAGAGCCTTCTGCAGTGATCCATTGCTACAATGGACACCCACTTTCAGTTTGTATCTATTTCTGATCGCAATTTCGTTGACTGTCAGTGTTAAAAGAAAGCACCATTATTGTCATTTGTTATTGTTATTGTACGAGTCATTATCATCATCATCATTATCATTGTGATAACACTTAAAATGACATGAACAAGATAACACACCTTTCAGATAAAAACAAGATAATTAGAATGGTAGTAGCTACAACTATGCTTAATACTGAGAGCTGCTGATATCATCAGTTTCAGAAATTAATTCATGGTTTGATGGACTATTTCCAACAGACCCGCCGTCTCATATACACTGATCTGGTCCTGTCATTCATTTAATAATACAGTGCCTTGGAGATACCATGGCAGAGTCAGTGAAAGCATTCAACTTCTGGACCAGTGTTCACCAGTGATCAGGGGTTGAAGCCCTGTTAGGGCATGGTTTTTTGTGTGTACTTGGGGAAGGGACTTCAATCAATCAATCAAAAACACTTTATTAATCCACATGGAAAGTAAGTTGTGCAATCACAGGCTCGTTATAAACACCAACATAAGAATAACATACGCAACATAAATAGAGATTAAAACTAGTCAAATAAGAATTCCTAATAGCTGACGATAGACTAATCCACCCACCTTCCCACACACACATACTCATGTTAGGCCAATAGGGTATTGCACAACAATACTTACAAATGAAAACATCCAACAATTAAAAAGTATATATTACTAAAAAGACATACGCGTGCGCACACACGAGCACACGCACGCACGCACACACACACACACGTTAAGACCATAAGGTATTGTAAATTTCCAGGGAATAAACCGTATATGTAAGTAAAATCCACACATGCACACTCTCACATACACACATACACATGGATGTAGGCACGTATTCACGCGCATAACATATGTCACGCACGTGTTACTTCGCTCTGATTTCCCCTGCTGCACTGCACCCAGGTGTGACTGGGTATCTGACTTTGTGTTGGGGATGGGTTAAAACAGCAGAGGGGGTGGACTGGGCCCCACCTTCCTATGTCAAGCCTTGTACACTGCGGATTGGAGTTCACTGCCCCGATGGATGTTAAAGGCTATGGGATCTTTAATCTTCATTCTCAGCGCACGTTGTAACCCGCTGTTTAGAAATGAAACCTTTTTTGCCTCCAGAAATTACTGAACACGTGTTACCAGTTTCAAATGTTAATATTTTTTGGGAAAAATTATATATTTCAAACTGTTCTTTATTAAAGTTAGCTAAATTATGTGTTAAATAGTCCACTTGGTTGTTTATTGTAGGTCCCCACATGAACCTTTTTTCAAATAATATTCTACAGAAGTAGTGCATACAATATTTGATTATTGATTAATTTTTTTGTCCTAATCCCGCTTCCCCTGTCCCCCCCTCTCACACACACCCTTCCAATAGTAGGTTTTTTCTTTCTCCAGTCACTGACACTCACCCTCTCCATTTTACATTTTGTATTCTATCTTTTCCACGTTCTGTTCTCTCTCTCTTTTCCTTTCTTAGTTCCCCACCATCCCCCACCCCCCACCACCCTTTTCATTCGAATATACATAAATGTTGATTTCTGATGAATAATGACCATCATCATCATTATGATAGAAATGATAATAATCCAAATAATAATAATATCATTTATTTTCAGTCTGATATCATCATCGTAGATGAACAGACTATAAATAAATAAACGAACGATGAACTCTCAGTACACAAACAACAAAAGAAGCGACATGCCAGTGTTTCACCGCTGTTGACACCATTAAAATGTTACATGCGGAAGAGGTTGATGGAGACAATGGTGCCGCATTTCTGAGGTTGAAAGCTGTTGGCTGAACTGTCCATACCCCCACTGGACCTCAGATTGGATCTATGTGAGGGAAATAAAGGGGGAAGACTGACTGTTCCGAGTGAGTTAACCCTAACCTAGTTACATGCCCATCAGAGTATGGCATCTCATGACCTGCATTTGACACGCAATACCGTTTTTGAGTTTGTGGTCTGAACATGTTATTAGAACTTTTTTTTTCCCCCTTTTTATGTGATTTAGGCAGAAATACAGCATGGTATTGCAGATACCAGATTGTTTGCCTTATGCTGGCTGCTTGGTTGTGTTGCAGACCTTGAAGCACAGTATGAAGCACAGAAGTCTGGCACAGAGGCCATGGAGGGGACCGACTCGTGCGTCACTACTATGGCACAGGTGGGTGAGAGAGGGAGGGAGACAGAGTGAGAGAGAGAGAGACATACAGGGAGAGGGGGACGCGAGAAAGAAGCAGATAGAGAGAGGAAGGGAGAGAGGCTTAGAGAAAGGGAGCACACAGAGAGAGAGAACAAGAAAGGGCAGAGGGAGATGGGGAGAGAGTGAGGGTGACACAGAAAGTGTGAATGTGAATGGTTTATTCATCAGGCCTTTGCCCTGTCGTGAAGGGGTAAGGTAAGCGAACAAATACCATTACAAAACTTTCAAGAACATAAGCACAGAAGGACAGAGAGAGAGAGTTAGAGAGATAGGGAGGGAGAGTGACTGAGGAGAAAACTTGTCCACATGATATGCATATGTACAATGTGATGGTTTAGTTCTGACAGAACTAGTTTATTCAACCCGAGTCTCTTGATGGCTACATGCTGACAGCGTGTTTCCAAGTTTCAAGATGACAAACTTAGCAGTTTTGTTTTCTCTGCATTGAAAGTGGTATTGAGTACTGCATGGAGAATACCTCCAACAACAGGTTGCATGAAAAGATCCCAGCTGAAGAATATTATCAAACATATGACAGTTTAAACAGCAGTATGATCAGCAACAACAACAAAAATCTGAAAACTGTTTGTGGTTATGACCTTCAGGTTTGCCTCGCAGCCTGATCAGACATTCTTGGTATTTTCTTAATTGTCGTAACAGTGAAGATCCCAAAAGAAGAGTTAATTCCATATTGGAAGTAAGGTTGTCCATGGTTAATCACAGAATGGTCATAGGTTGTCCATCCAGCAGACAGAATTGATGGGCCACAACAGCGTTGTGTATTGATAGGTCACAGCAGTTTTGATGTGTAATAATAGGTTACAATAGCATTGATGTGTAATAATAGGTCACAGCAGTGTTGATGTGTAAAGATAGGTCATAGCAGTGTTGATGTGTAATAATAGGTCACTGCAGTCACAGCAGTGTTGATGTGTAATGATAGGTCACAACAGTGTTGATGTGTAATGATAGGTCACAGCAGTGTTGATGTGTAATGATAGGTCACAGCAGTGTTGATGTGTAATGACAGGTCACAGCAGTGTTGATGTGTAATGATAGGTCACAGCAGTATTGATGTGTAATGACAGGTCACAGCAGTGTTGATGTGTAATGACAGGTCACAGCAGTGTTGATGTGTATTGAAAGGTCACAGCAGTGTTGATGTGTAATGATAGGTTGCAGCAGTGTTGATGTGTAATGATAGGTCACAGCAGTGTTGATGTCTGATGCCTGTGTGTGTGCATGTGTGTGTGCGCATGACTGAAGCCTGACTGAATGACACAGGAAACCAATAAATGAGGAGTGCCTCAAGGCAGTTGTCCATCAGCCGTACCCAGGTAGATAGCCTGTTCTCCAGACGACAGTGTTTTCTAAAGCCCTTAGAGCACGGCATGGTCTCTTATTGAGGATAGGCACTGTAGAAATATCCATGTCAGTCCAGTGAAGAAGCCAGAGAACAGCGCACTGAAGCCGGAAGGACTGGTGCTGTGTGTTTCAGGGCGCGTGTGGCTGCCTGGGCCCCCAGACCCTATCCTACGGCAGTCAGCATCACGGGGGTGGGGGGTGCTCCTCCCCATGCCACTCCCACTCCCACCCCCGTCACCCCCACCCCCAGCACCCCTCCCACTGCAGCCTGGCCTCTGGGCCTGGCTGCTGCTGCCGTCATGTGGGCAACCTCCACCACTACCACCACAGCCCTCCCGCCTCCTGCTCACCTCACCTCCATTCCCACGCCCCCCACGCGGGCAGGGCCAGTCCCTTGGCCTTGACCTCCTCAGGCTGCAGGAACGTGGTAGGGGTGGGGGTGGGCATGTCCACCCACCCCGTGCAGAACTACAACGTGTCTGTGGCAGGCAGCAGCCACCAGGAGCACAGCTACAACACTCACGCAGGGGGTGGCGGTGGCAACGGACGTGGGGGGGACTTTTACGGCTCCTCCTCACCGTCCCAGCAACAGCAAGGGATGGGCAGGTCCCCTCTGCAGCATCAACTACGTTCCAGCCCCATACAGCAGCAGCTTTCAGACAGGGCGCCGGCGGCGTCGTACTCTGAGGTGATGCAGGAGAGCATGGTGGTCCACGCAGACATGGACAGCCCCCACCACGGGGACCTGCGCTCCTTCCTGCCGGGCAGCAGCGGGAGCACCACCAGCATGGAGGTGGAGGAACCCGCCCTGCTGCACACAGCCATTGTGCGGGGCCAGGGCATGGTGTCCCTGACGGAGGGCCAGGCGCTGCCCCCAGCCCTGGACAGCGTGGACATGGGGGGCGAGGACAACACCCCCTCCACCAGCGTGGAGGAGCTCTCCTCCTCTGACTCCGGCTCCAGGGTGTCAGGGCTGCCGCTCAACGTCATGCGCCAGGTGTCGGAAGAGTGCAACGCCAACCAGCCCCTGCTGCCCACCTCACCCTCCTCCGCGACGGCGGCCAGGGGCATGTACAGCCTGGGCGAGGACACCGACGGCATGACCCCCTGGGGGGCTGAACCACCGAGGGGCACAGCGAGGGGGGGAGGAGGAGGAGGAGGAGAGGGCCAGAGGAACAATGCCAGGGCAGGGGGTGGTGGTGGTGGTCAGTTGTCATCGGCTGGGGGGGGTGTCTTTGGCCCCAGCAGGGAGGGTCAGTCCCCACTGAAGAAACTGGAGAACCTGGCACACCTGCCCAGCCGCTTCATGCCGGGCAACAAGTTCACCACCATGGTGGCCGAACAGCAGATCGAGGACATCCCCCCCAGCCACCGCGGCCTGAGGGTCAACATCAAGCGGGAGCGCGACTCGAGCCGCTCCTGTCAGTTCTCGGGGCTGACCAACAGCAGTGGCAGTGCCAGCAGCAGGTCGAAAGGACTGGCTGGGGCAGACACATACCCCCTGCGCATCAAGCCGCAGGCTGGGGGCTCCATGGTGGAGGAGGTGCGCAATCGTCAGCCCGGAATGCTGATGAAGACCACATCCGTGCCCATCGACATGAAGGTGGAAGAGTTCAAAAAAGGTGGGTGGGTGTTTGCGTTGTGTGTGTTGTGGAAGATACTTGGATTGTGGTTGTCTTTGTGGGGGGGCGGGGGGGGGGGGGATGTGTTTGTGTGCATGTAGAGAGAGTGAGGAACAGTTGCAAATATGTCAGTAAAACCATATGTGTGTGTGTGTGTGTGTGGAGAGAGAGAGAGAGGGAGAGAATCATTGCAAATATGTCAATAAGACCTATTACAGGGCTCATGTTTTGTACAGAAAGTTGATATTAACTTCAGAGCACACACAAAAGTCTTCACTCCTTAGCCACCAGTTCTGCCTCACTGGCCTTCAGCATCAGAATTGAGTGCTCAACCATTCCACTATCGTGACACTCAAAATAGAAATAATAATTATGGTCATGCCAAGAAACAGTTCCTTTATTTTGGGTTGCTGTTTTTTTTTTCTCTCTCTATTTGATGGTGATTAAAGTTTTTGGAAGTACAGAACCCTGCACTCTATAAATAAATAATAAGCCTTAGAGTTAGAAAGAGACTTTCTGAAAAATGAATATTGTAGTGAGACTGTGGTGTGGTTATCTTGACAGATTGTTCTGAGGGATGATGATAATTTTCTTTGGCTCTGTTGTTTCCTGTCAGTGGGTATTGTGGTCATGTCTGTGTGCATGTATCGGTCTGTCTTTTTTTTTCTGTTCTTGTATCAATCTTGTCTAGGAATCTAGTATTTGATTGAGTTTTCATATCTTGTGGAAAAGAGAAAGCATACTGACTTCTCAAGTTCTATTTTCCAGGCATAAAGTGTTGGTGGATTCCTATACATGAACATAACATTGCTGGATCCCTCTTTGTTTTCTTGCTGGACCCCACATGATATATTGATGCATGTTGATTTGATCATTGAATTATCGATCGACAGTATTCCTTCAGGTTGAATAAAAAGAGTGAACTTTGATTTCACAAAAGTGGTTATTCATCTTCAGTTGTGTTAGAGATTATTTTTTTGGAAATGTGAATGATACTCTCAAATAAAGTTTGTCATAAATGTCAAAGAAAATACCAGGGGCACCTTGGGAAAATGCCACTCAGAACTGCAAAGAACAGTTTGGAACACAAATTTAGTCAATGACACAAGACAGGAGATGGTAGCTGAAGTCGCATTCTGAATAATTTCTTGTTGGTCTGAAAGTTGATTACAAGCTACTTACTTAGATTTATTTTCCAGCATTAGACTTGGTTATTTTCGGCATTGTGTTTGGTTATTTTTCAGCATTCCGTCACATTAAAGTCTTTGTAACATATGCCAACGACAACAAGCATCACAGTCGACAAGTCCTCAGTCTCTGCAACTGTCTGGATCGCAATGGTTTTTCCTGTTGTGCTGATGTGACCTCTCGCCACGATTCTCCTGAACAGCAGCAGAGAACACGCGAGTGGTGTGGACGCAAATTTAAAGAGGTGGGTTGAAAAAGAAAGTCAGTGGTGTTTGTGTATGCATGTGTGCATATGTGTGGTTCATGTGTGTGATTACAAATGTGCATATATGTGATTCATGTATCTGATAATTTATAAATTTTCAGACATAATATGCATATACCGTCATGTACGACTTGGCAGATGCATGCTTGTCAGATGCACACTTACTTAGCAAGTGTGAGGCCTTTCTTTGCAAACCAAATCACAAGTGAAAAGTATATATCTAAATGTGGGGAGAAAGTCACCTGTAATGGTATTTATCAACTTTCATCTCACTTTCAGTATCACCAGGAAACACAGACGACACATTTACTGCTGAAGTAACACTGAAAAAGTTGAGTAGCCTGTGGAAATGTTTTGATCATAGAAGGCATCCCAGTGAATTTTCTTACTTGCTCAAGATAATATCTAACATGAAACAAAATGCATTCAAAGTGCACAGACACAGACATTCTGCAGGCCTGGCAAAATACATCTTTTGACTTAAATGATTTGGTCTGAAGGAAGTGGAATTTTTGTTGATTTTTTTTTTTCTCGGTGTAATTATTTTTAGTCTATGTATGCAACTGATCCCCACTTAACAAAAAAAAGAAAGAAAGAAAAAGAAGTTATGAATGTTCCCCTTTAAGTGCATTGGGTTATGCTGTTGATCAGGCATCTGCCAAGTAGTCGTGATATTGCTAGCATATATGGATTTGCCTGAATGCAGTGTTATACATAAATCTTTGAGAAACTAAAACTGAAGATGAGACGTTTTGGTGTCGCACGTTGCAGGCGGACTTTGTGCTGGTGTTCCTGTCCCCGCTGTACCTTCAGGAGATCCGAGCTGCGGATAACCACCACCACCACCACCACTGCCACCCAAAGCCCTCCAACAGCAACAACAATAACAACAACAGCAAGGCAGGGGAGAAGGGCTCGCTGCATGCGGCCTACATCTACCAGCTGATGCAGGAGGAGTACCTGAGCAGCAAGACGTGCTCCCGCTTCGTGCCACTCTACATGGATGAGTCGCTTTGCGGCCAGGGCCCCCCCTGGCTGACCGGGCACCTGTCCTACCAGTGGCCGCGCCAATACAAGGACCTGCTGTGGATGCTGACCAAGCCGGAGGACCGCATCCGGCAGAGGGCGCGACCCTCCCTGGACAAGGGTCACCACCATGGGGGTGGGGGTGTGCTCAGGGACAAGGTCAATGGGCGTCACGGGGACCCCATTCTTTCTTCTCCTCTCAATTAGTTTGGGGGATTTTTTTTTTTTAACTGTTGTTGAAAGGTTTGCTGATGAAATGACTGTGATGGTGATGAGAGCAGAATTGTGAATGGTGAGTTGTTGAAAGTAAGCATGCCTGTATATTAAAGATGGGGTGTGAGGGTGATAATGGCAGATTTACGAACATAGAGTTGTTGGGAAGTAAACATGCCTGTATAATCAAGCCAGTGTTTTGCCAGGTGTATCCGAATATGTGGTTTTATTGTCGGTTAGTCATTTGAGAAGAAATGACCGGCACCTCTGGTGCTATTGTCGAGACTGATGCTTCATCAGTGTGACCTGAACAGATTGGGATCAGGTCCTGATTTGAGTGTAGGCTGAGTGTGTCGATTACTTGTGGCGCACAGAGAGAGAGAGAGAAAGAAAGACAGTATGATTTGAAAGGCATTGACAAGATTATGACCAGAGAGTGAGAAATCACCATCTTGTTATCTGCTATGATGTAGACAGAGGTTATGTTGAATGGGAAAGAGTGTTTGGCCAGAAACAAAGAAAACAACAATGAACGTTTTTCATATTTTGGTTTGCTTCTTTCAAGAAAGAAAATGTTGTTTTTTTTGCTGGTTTTTTTTTCTCATTAAGGGTGGGGAGAGATGAGCACATCCAAATTTAGTTTGTTGACTGTTGTTGTTGGCCTTTTATCTGAAACAGTCTAGTCTGAATTTTTTTTTTTTCACTTTTTTGGTGCTTGCTTTTTCTGGCCCCTACCCCCCTCAGTACCCCTCTCTCACTCCACCCCCCACCCCCTTTTATTTTTATTAATTTTTTCACCTTCATCTCTTCCTGCCTGCCTTTACATTCACTTGGTTTTTGACTCACTTGTGTAAACAAAGTGAGTCTATGTTTTAACCCGGTGTTCGGTTGTCTGTGTGTGTGTGTGTGTGTGTCCGTGTGTCTGTGTGTCCATGGTAAACTTTAACATTGACATTTTCTCTGCAAATACTTTGTCAGTTGACACCAAATTAGGCATAAAAATATGAAAAATTCAGTTCTTTCCAGTCATCTTGTTTAAAACAATATTGCACCTTTGGGATGGGCACAAAAAAATAAAAAAATGAAGCCTAAGTATATATATGCAAACTGCATTTACTGTTATATTTATATTTTTTGTATTCTCTAAACTTGGCACTTTGATCTGATATTCTGACCCAACAACAAGAGCAGTCATTATTATCATTTTTGGTTCAAACAGGAACTTCTTTTGCTAAGCGTGGAATTTTTATTTATTTTGCATACGTTTTGGTGCAGATAGTAAAAAAGGGAAATTACTCTGTAATTAATGCAAGGGGACTTAATTTATCACAAGTGAGTCTTGAAGGCCTTGCCTCTCTTGTTCGTTGTTGTTTTTCTTTTTAAAGTATCCCCCCCCCCCACCCACGCCCCCATGCACGCCATTTTCATTGTTATGCTTGTTAGGTTGGTATACACTGATGAACAGAGTGGGGGGGGGGGGGGGGTAAATGAAGAAGTAAATGGCTCTCCCTTTTTTTTCTTTAAAAAAAAAAAAAAAAGAAGAAGTTTATTTTACATTCACAGCAAAACTTCCTGTTTTCTGATGGCCTGTATTCTAACTACATCTCCCTGTCACTGACAGTGGTGAGGTCAGACCAAACACATTGTCAGCTGTACTCTGTACTTTTGCCGTGAAATTTTGTGGAAGATGGTTTTTTTATTTTGGCAAAATTGCTTCCCAAAGGCATTTGATTATATTCCACTTTTATGGACAATATATGGTAGCAGTTAGGGTCAAAGGTGGCCAGACATTTCACGAGGCAAGAAGGGCATGTTGCAAAGATGAAAATGTGCGTTGACTTGGCTTCTTCACCCGAGTGTGAATGTGTGTGTATGTATGTGTATGTGTGTGTGTGTGAATGGTTATGTATGTGTGTGTGCATGCGTCCATGATGGGAACTGCTTGATCCTTTACTTTTAGCATTTTCTTTCATTAAAAAGAAAGTGATGGGAAGAGGGGTGTGGGGGGGTGGAAATCACAATTATTCTACTACGTTTCTTAGACCCTATCATGAGTGTGTTTGAGAGAAAGCATCCAAAACTTGTTCCACAATGCTGAGAGGGGGGTGTGAGATCTGGGTTCAGAAGTTAGTGGCCATGGTCAGGTGTAATGCTTCATTTTGAAGAACTGTGATCAGAGGGAAGAAACTGCTGGCATCTGCAGACCACGGCCTGCTGACTTTCTAAGCAATACGACCAGGACTGGCTTGCGAAAGTGAGGTTAGCGGCTGATATTGCCTGTGCAATCCAGACCTGGGCTGCTAAGATTGCACATGCAGCCCATGACCGGGCTTTAGCTTCGGCATGCATCTACCACTTACATGTCACAGTCATCATTCAGATTCAGGACTGCACTTGTAACGTTTTTCATTCTGGACTGCTGAAGACGTATTTTTTATTTCAGGCAAAATTATGATATACTAAAAAAAAAATTTTTAAATAATGATAAAGATATTTTTTTAAAAGGGGGAGGAGGGGTTTGGGGAGGGAATCAAAACAAAGCAGACAGTACAAAATGTATCAAAATATTATTCTTTGTTTTCCCTTGGAAATAATCCCCCCATCCTGTTTTCCCGTTGGTGATTACTTAGTTTTGAAGGATGTTGCATATGCAGCAGTAACACAAGAAACATCATGGTATATATAAGAAATTGAATTATTACAAAAACGTGAGCTGTATGTTCACCAAAGAGGTATTTGAAGAGTTTCCCTTTTCCCCAAGCTTCTGGTGGCCATCAAGATGTGGAGCTACATCAGAATGAGTGCCAAGGAGAGGGTGCTTGCTTGTTTGAAGGCGTTTATTTTGACACTTATATATATATTTTTTTAGTAGCTCCTGACAGGAAGAGAGTGAAAAATGGAACCTAATGTATTCACTCATTTGATTGCTCTCACTTTAAAATATGTGCACACACACACACACACACACACACACCGTAGAGGAAGGGGAGGAAAGTTAATCAAAGTTAATGCAAGTTGATTGATGATTGCATCTTGGTGAATGATTAGTTTTCTGTTTATCTGTTCAGCATTAAATATTTAAAGCTAATGTTTGTAATGTTGAAAGCTCACGCTTCTTGTTTTGTAAGTTGTCAGTGCATGTTTTGTAATTTATTGGAATGATTGATTTAAACAAGAAATTTTTCCTGATCTCGTTGAGTTTAGAGTCAGGTACTTCCAGATGATGACATCTATTCCACCAGTATTGTTCAAGGGAAAATGTTGATGTTGATATCAGGCCTTTGTTCTCTCCTTTCTTCCTTATTTGTTCATATTTATTTATTTTCTGTCTTCTTTGTAAACATTTGCTGTGTTTTCAGTATACAGAAGTTCAGTTCAGCTTTCACTGTTATTCACCTCCCAGTGCCCTGTTGTCTGAGATATTTAGCCTAGGATAATATTGTTCTTGATGAAACCGGTGTTGTTGGTTTGTAAGCTTACAGTTATGATTTATAAAAAGAAGAAAAAGTTTGGTGTCTTCTTCAGCTGTAACAAAGATCCTCTCTGTGGCATACATTTCCTTTGTGTTGTTTTTTCTGTGCCTTCAGATTTTTTTCTTATAATTAAAAAAAAAAAATAATTCTACCTGTCTGGATTTTATTGAAAGATGTTTTAATTCGTTTTACACTTTATTTCTTGTTTAACTATGTGTTGTTGATGTTATTTACTGTTGTGTCGTATTCCAGCCTTAATCTTAAACTGTTTGTCTCTGCCTTTATCACTGTGGCTGGCTAATCCAGGTGACTGGACTTTTTTTCCCATTTTCCCTTTTGTATCTGTTGGTTGTTAGGGTGTTACATGCCACATTTACAAACATATTTGTGATAAAACCTTTACTATTGCTGGTATATGAATTCACAATATCATTATTATTACGAAAAAGATGGTCCACTGACAGGTGTGAACATGCTTAGAACTTACGTCAAGATATCTAAAAGGTGATGAAATCATGACAAACCACATAAGCTTCCCATTCAAGTGTAGAAGTTACTTCGATTTGCAATGATGTCCTGATAAAATTGGGTGACACTGTCAGTGTGATCTTGTGGAAATGTAAATATATGTTCTCAAAAGCAATGTGGGATTAGAAAACAGACAATGAAAGGGGAGATGTTCCCAGTTTTTGCCGTAGAAAAAAAGAGGGGGGGGGGGGGATTTCTGCTAAGTGTGGTGAGAATTGTTACAAGAGACATTGACAGGAAATACCATAGAAGATCACTGATAAATGTGCATCCATGCACTGCAGAACATACCACATGTGTAAAACGAGAATGATAGCGTGAGAATGGGACATGCAGTAAGTCGTCCACATTTAAAACCAGAAATAGCTGATGAACATGGTATTCACACATACTCTTGCCCCCACACATAATATACGCTTAAACTCACCACCCCACACTTGTGTGTGTACTCACACACATACACATTCATATGTTTCAGAAGAAATTTTGTAATTTAATGTTTTGTATTAATTTAACTCATTCATCCCTGTGCCCGCCTGAGAGGCGTGCACCACTGATCGTTGTTCTCCGTCTGAACCCACCTGAAATACTTGCGTGCAAAGAAACTCGTTTATTTAAACCAGTTCGTCAGCTCATTATTATGCATGAAACTGCTAAATAAGGGAAGTAACTCCAACTTAACTTCTCTTACTGGGTCCCAGTTTTCGCATTAATATGGTAAAACGTTTACTGCACAGTTTAGAACTCAATGAAATTATGATGGACTCCTGCAGCAAATTCAACCCAGATAATGATGATGTGTCTTATGATTCTTTGGATAATTCATGGGAAAGTGAAGGAGATGAAATCAGCAACCAGTGTAGACAAAGATTGCCCACAACCTTCAACATCAACAGAAGCTGACGTTTTACTATTTCTGTTTGTGATTTAAAGTTAAGTATACTATTACATCCTTTGCCTTGAGACTTAAGCAATTTGTATCGAAATTACATTTCAGTCATAATGTGAAGTTTGGTAGCTATTGGTCGAGCGGCTGATATAAATTTGTGCCTGAAGTGAAGCACCCCTTCCCGTTGATGCAGCCAGGCCAAAACATGCCAGGCTGGGAAGGCTGCACAGGCAGAAAACCTTAAAGGGCTGAAAGGGTTAAACCACATAAGGTGCATGTCAGTTGTAGCTTTCTTGCATGTATTTATTTGATTTGATTTTTTAACAAGTTAAAATTGGTAATGTATTATTCAATAACATAATTTCTGGCAGAAGTTGACAAGCCGGTGAAAATTGTACAATTCTATTACCTCCCTTATGTCAAGCTTTCTTGAGTACGTGTTCCATCCTTTCGGAAGAAGTTACCAGTTTTGTTACTTTGACATCTCTTTGTGTCCTTCAGAAATTTATTCCCAGCAGTTGTATTATGAAAATTATACATTTTTGTGCCATTTTGGGTTAGTTTGAACATGGTGATCAGCAGGGTCAAAGTTCATCCCAAAGTTCTTTCAAGAAGCCTTTTTCTCTGGTCATGTTTATGTTGAAAAAACATGTTCTGACTAAAGTTTGTCAGACCCTACATCATGCTATCATACATGCAGAATTTGTCTGTATTTTAATATATTTTGTCAAAGCAGAATTTGTTCTTGCTATTCTTTGGGGAGTGGAGGTTATTTTTTTTTTCTCTGTGTGTTATCTGTGCTGAATCCCTGGAATTTTCTCCATGTAATTTATCTCAAGTCCACCAAACACGGTCATACCTGGGCTTGTTTGCCATAGCCCTCCAGTGTCAGCAGTGGCAATTCTTATTGCAGCTGTTCATCACTATCTTACATTCTGACCAGATAGTAGGCAAACAACTTTTATATCATGTAACCACATAAGCAACCTATTTGCTTGTTCTCCACTGGTTGAACTTGGTGTATATGTATGAATATGTGTGTGTCACTATGAAACAAGGGTGAACTACCACAGGTACTTTGGCCACTAAGCATCTGTGAGCATTGATATGATGTATTTTGGTCATGGAAAAGTACATCTGTGAGCATTGATGTAATGTATTTTGGTCATGGAAAAGTACATCTGTGGACATTGATCAAATGCATTTTGGTCATGAAAAAGTACATCTGTGAGCATAAATATGTATTCTGGTCATGGAAAAGTACATTTGTGAACATTGATATGATGTATTTTGCCTTTTGGTCATGGAAAAGTGCATTTGTGAGCATTGGTATGTATTTTGGTCATGAAAAAGTACATCTGTGAGCATAAATATGTATTTTGGTCATGGAAAAGTACATTGATCTGTGAGTGCAGGTATGTTGGAATGTTAAAAAAGTAAAGTAATGTGTTTATATTGGAAGAATATTAATGAGTATGTGCATATTTGTAAAGTGAAAAATGTAATGTTTATATAGCTGTTGCAGGGGTTTCCCAGCCTTGACTAAGTCCACTTTGTTTTTCTTTGAATCCAACTTCACATTTGCTCAAAAAGCGTTAGGAGGAAGAATCGTTGATGACTCGTGGTATTGCTGTACATGCATATTTTTGTCTCAAATGTAATGAACAAACCCCTCGCATTCCTTTTTTGTGCAAAGATTGCAGAGTTGGCAAAGTTAGAAACTGAAATGAATATTTAACTTCCGACAGTTTTTTCCTCTTTTTTTTTTTCTTTCCGCATTTTCTACATTTTCATATACTGCATAATCAGATTTTTTTTTTTTAATGTTGTATTTTAGATTGCTGTGTATATGACATACAGTAATCTGTCTTATGATGTCTGATATATATTGTTAAACGTATTACTGTCCTTGTGTTCTGTTATGTGATTTGTATGATGGGTGATATACAATGTTTGTGATTGTTCTGCCTTCAGTTTGTTGTTATGTGGTATTGTGATTGCATTTTCTTTTCTTTTTTTTCTTTTTTTACTTTTTCTTTTCTTTTTTTATGCTACAAAATGAAAACTCTTACATTCAACAGATGTGTTGTTATGTTGTCAGTTTTCAGATATTTGGAATACATGCAGTTGTTCAAGGTGAAGTTATGTATAGCTAGTATAAATGACAGGCTAGGACAGATACGCACACGTGTGTTTGATTTTGTCTGTTTCTGTTGTTGGTTTCTTTGCTTGTCATTGTGTTTAAAACTGTAACGGATACCACTTAGAGCTGTTGAAATTTGTGCGTCACAAACTTTCAGTAATGACCCACCAACCACGATCTTTTTGATCTTCACTCTCTAATTGAGCCATATATTCAAGAAGCTACAAATAAAGACAATACGTCTGCAGAAAAAGGGGAAAAAAATCCAAGCTGAGATATACAACAGGTTATGACCTGATCACACAATTTACACATGAATATCAGTTCTGTTTATCTGTCTGTAATAAAATGGCAGGTGGGGGGTGGGGTTGGGGTGGAGAAAATTCACCTCCATCTCCCTACCATCCCTCCACCTCCCCCACAGCACCCCCATCTCCCTCCATGGGTAAGATAGTGTGAAGTTTAACAGCCCATTTGCTCATGCCCTTAAGGTCAGATTGTTCAGGGCTTGGATCTTGGGGCCCAGTGGGATGCACCTTTCAGTTTGGACTGCTTTTCTTGTGTCACTTCTGTACTGGAAATGTTCCCTCCCTCACCCCCTCCTCCCAATCCCTGTTTCTTTGGTTTTTTTCCTTTTCAATCATTTAGTTTGTTCCTTTTTCCTTTCCTTATCTGCTGTCTCCCCCTGTGTGGTGTACTAGAACCATACAACTTTTTTTTTCTTTCCAGAAAGTTTTTTTGCCTTTTTTTAAACGTTTATGGATTGCTTATTGCTGGGCTGCTGTTCGATTCACAGGGGATTTGTGGACACTGGCATTAGTTCTGACTGTAGATCCTGATGTGTTCTTAGCCAGCATGACTATTTGTTTTCATGCAGTCGTGTTGTTTGGGTTTGTTTTTTCTTTTTGCATCAAAAAAAAAGAAAGAAAAAAAAAGATCCTGTGATTGGTTCATCTTCAGTACCTGATTTCCTTAGTTATTATTGTTCAAGTGGTTTGGTTACCAATGTTCAGCAGAATGGCTTGTACCAGCAGCAGTACGCAAATTCTTTTCTTATTATTGTTCAGGTAGTTTGGTTACCAATGTCACAGTTGTATGTTTTATGTTGAGTAACTTTGTGGCTTGGTCTTGTTTAAAAAAAAGAAAAGAAAAAAATCATAAAAATTTTATACACATTTTCAGCCCTTGATATGACACAGGCAGTCAGTTTGGCTATAGGCAACACTTCCGGAAATATAAGAATTAAGAATAGAAAAATAAATGAATAAAACTTGTTTCACTTTTGTTGTGGGGCTTTATAGTTGAGTCTACTGACAACAGCTATATGAATATATGATCCACTTAAATATGAGCAATCACTTGTAAGTCTGGAAATTGTAAAGATGCAAATTGTATACCTAATTGTGAAAAACATAATTGTCTTCAGAGAAAGAACAGCACAAAAAAATGTTCCATTGTAGGGCAGTACAGCAATGAAATGATGGTAATATGTATAATACAGTTATGTAAAAAAAAAAAAAAATTTTAATGGCAGTAACAAGCCACATTGTTGTGCTTTGTTGTTGTTTGTTGCACTGAAAGTTTACTTAGAAAGTAAAAGTTAAAAAAAAAAAATTTTCCTGGCCTTCTTGGTACTTTGTCCTGTACATTTCCAGTCAGCTAGGACGTGTCCAAAACTGAGTTTTCATATATATATATATCCCCCCCCAAAAAAAGACTTCTTCAGTTTTGCAGGAAGAATACAGTTATGTAATGCCCAACTTTTCCTGCTATCTTCTTTTCCAGTTCCAATTTCAAGATGCATGGAGCAAAAATCTTATGGTTGAACTGAAGTTTAAATTTATCATCACTTGTAATTTTGCAGAGTTGCTCTTTGTCTTTCTGAAGATTCTATGTTTGGTTTGTATGATTTGAACACACACAAAAATATTATGTTTGTGCTGGATCAGTCAACTTGTATCATTTAGTAATTTTCATAAAAGTTCTATTTTTGAAATGTATCATTGCATTTATTTATCTGACCTGTAGTCAGAGGAAGTCTTTTTCCAGAGTGAAGATTGTTTGATTCTCTTTCATCAGTTAGTTGGTTCAAAGACAAGTCAGACTTGAGTCCCCCTCGAAAATGAAGTATGACTGCCAACTTGGCAGGCGTAAAAACTCATACACGCAAGAGGTCATGCAAACGAGTGAATGTGGGAGTCTCAGCCCACGAATGAAGAAGACGACTTGAGAGTAGTAATTTTCCTTTTGTCAACATTTTTACAGGAAAATCTTAAGTTGCTTTGTTCAGCTCATTGTCGGTTTGGATTGTGCATCCAATTAAGTGGGTTGTGAGTTGTTTTTTGTTGGTGGTTTTTTTTGGTTTTTTTAATAAATTTTTCAAGTGTCTTACACATGTGCTCAAGAAAATCTGACTTGACAATCTCTGTTTTTGTGTGATTTTTTTCCCCAGTTTTTTGTTTGTTTGTTTGTTTGTTTTCTATGGTAGCGTTTATTTTTGACATGATCATACACACTGGTATTGTGTTGTTCCATATTGTAACCACAGTCAGTGTGTTGTTTGTGCCTTCATGTTACCAGCCTAAACCTGTGTCATTGTTCATGGTGCCTATATTGTGGTGTGTAAGGATACCAACAGGGAAATTTTTAAAGGATCACCAAATAACAAATTCTGTCAGAATACCAGGCAAGAATTGTGCATTTGTTTGATGTCTGCCTTGCCCTGCTATAGTTGGCACAAAGGAAATGAGGTGTTTTTTTTAATTATTCAGGCCAGAATTTGTGGACAGGACTGACTGGGGAAAAAGGTGGTTGTTCATGTTGTGAACAGAATGGAAAGTGGCTGTAACAACAGGCATGCCTTCTTTCTATCCAGATATTTTGATAACACATTTTACAGAGTAATCTTCACTCACACTGGTCTCTGCCTGATGTTCTGATGGACATATTTATATTATTTGTATTTGTACAAATTGTGTGCACATGTACACAGAGAGACATGCATACATATTCTCTCTGTGCCTCCTTCTCCCTCACACATACCTAGGTATTCTCTCAGTCTGTCTCTGTATATGCAGTACACCATATAACACATTTACACACACACACACACACACACACACACACACACACACAGATCCCTGCATTATTTTGGTGGAGACTTGAAGTCATGCCTGCTACTCTATTGCCATGCAGCAGGACTTAACCCCAGTGAAGTCTAGAGAGATTCCATCACTGATAACAGTCCCTTTGTTTCTTACACATCCTTTTACAGCTACCGTGTTAATTTTGGTGACAAAGACTTGCTGATGATACATAAAAAGTGTGAAGAAAAGGGCCTTTATATGCATGACATGTATAGGAAGCAAGGCAAAAAAAAAACAAAAAAACAACAACCCATCTTTAAATTTTTTTATTTTTTTTTTAATACAGTTTTGTGATGCTGAAATGCTGAGGTTTAGGGTTTTTTTTGTTTTTGTTTTTTGTGGGGGGTTTTTTTTTGTGGGTTTTTTGGGTTGTTTTTTTCTTTTTTAATAATTCTGTGGCTTAAAAAGGTATCATGGGACAATGGAGGTTTGCACTTGTTGAAACCAGCAGGTGAATCTGATATGGATGAACAATCAGCTGATGAACAACTTAAATGACAGCCCTTCATTTACTTCCTCTTCAGTTCAGGGGATTGATGTGTGTACTCTGTTCCAGAGTGGGCTGTGGTCACAGCTTAAGTTGATTGAATGAAGAGTGTGCAGCACTGCAAAAGACGTTTAACCTGTTTCTGTATCAGATATGTGTATACTCCTCAAGGGCATGGCATAGCGCAACATGAACAACATGCGATCCAGTGACAGACCTGTTTGTGCATGAGTTTTGTATTAATTTTTTCAGGTCAGGGCATGGCTTAGCGCAACACTGAAAAGGACACCTTGTCTTCTCTTTTGTCCATAAGTCTGGTTGAAGTTTTTCCATGATGGTGTTTATTTTGTTGTGGTTTTTATTCCATGGCCTTGGTGAGATGCATGTCAAAAGGTGGTTTTTCTTGGAATTGTTGATAACTGTCTTCGCCTTAGTGATGTCCATGTTGTATTTTTGTCCTGGTGAGCTGAATATTATTTAGACTTGTAAATAATAATGATTAAAAACAATTGTTGTTGTATGAAATGTGTGGTGATTTCAAAGAAATACAGATGAAGTGAATCTTGTAAATCATTCTACATCTTACATTTTCGTGTGTGGTCACTTCTTTCCATTCAAGCAGAACTGTACCCACTGTAACTATTAGTATGCATCTGAGACTTGCGCGCGCACATACACACACACACACCATGTCCAGAAATGGATGTAATTTAAAATCCAAGTTCCATGTAAAACATCCATGATACATATTCAGTATTATCACGTTCAATCTGTGTCACATATGAAACAGTACAACTTAACAGACATCTAATTTTATCACATGCAATCCAAACCACCACCAAAAAAGTGAAACTCAACTGCATTATGTTGTAAGTATTATGTCACTTTGCAAACCATTGGATGTTCTCAGTGTTTAAGTGCTCCAGGATTTCCGTTATTAGACTGAAACATGACAGAGCCATGACTGCGCAACAAGATCAGGACTGATCAGGGACAGGACTTCTTGCACCCTATAAACACATGGTGTATTGAACAAATAATGGTACAGTTTTGCTGTTAAAAGATCCGAAGCAGTTGCAGGAAAAAAGTGTAATATCATCATCTTAGATGAATAGACTATAAATAAATAAATGAACGAAGCAGTTGCAGAAGTTCCATCAGCCTAACAATACATGTTGATGAAACACACACCCTGTATACAAACATGTATAAAGAACTAACTAATGGTACAGTTTTGTTGTTACAAGATCCAGTGCAGTGAACTACAGGAGTTTCACATCAGCCTAACATCACATGATGGTGAAACTCACATCAAAGATACAGATTCAGTGATTCATCCACATCAAATCAAAGATCCAATCATGAAACACATCAAGTTACAGAGTCAATCATTCATTCACATCAAATGTAAAGATCCAATCATTCATTCATTCCACAGGCATGGTGCCTGGCCCCTGATGAGGGACAGCCAGAAACAAGAGTATGGAATCATGCAGTGTACCAACATGAGTGGTGCCTGGTTACCTGTTGGCCACAGCAGGGACCAGCTGGTTACCTGTTGGCCACAGACAGGAGCTGGTCACGGATCTTGGACAGGCCATCCAGCATGGTGTCCAGGGTCTCCTTGGACAGTTCCACGTTCACTGTCTGCTGACCTCGGGTCTGGTCGTCCTCCTCCCCACTCTCCACCTGCCCACACAGTGGCTAGGGAATCACAACTATGAGGGACAGGCGCAACAGCTGAGTGGTTAAGTGTTGGTCTTTCAATCTGAGGGTCCCGGGTTCGAATCTCAGTAACGGCGCCTGATAGGTAAAGGGTAGAGATTTTTCCGATCTCCCAGTCAGCATACGTGCAGACCTTGTGCCTGAACCCCCGTCATGTGTATATGCAAGCAAAAGATCAAATACGCATGTTAAAGATCCTGTAATCCATGTCAGCATTCTGTGGGTTATGGAAACAAAAACATACCCAGCAAGCACACCCCTGAAAATGGGAGTATCGCAGCCTACATGACAGGGTAAAGATGGTCATAAACGTAAAAGCCCACTCGTGTACATACAAGTGAACAGGAGAGTTGCAGCCCATGAACGAAGAAGAAGCAGGAAAGAAAACAAGGAGACCAGGTAGAATAGTAGCCAAGTGGCAATGCATCTGCCCAGGAAGCCAGATGATCCAATGGTACAGGATTGAATCCCACATTAGCCAGAACTTTCTCCCCCTCCACAAGACCTTGAGTGGTGGTCTGCACACTAGTTGTTCAGATGAGGTGTTAAACCGAGGTACTGTGTGCAGCATGCACTCAATGCATGTAAAAGAACCCACAGGAACAAAAGGGTTGTTCCTAACAAAATTCTGAAGAACAATTCCACTCATAATGAAAGAAATACACTTGCATGCAGGTTAAAAAAGAAGAGGGGTGAAGGCTTGTGCAGCACTGTGGCAACAAACTCTCCCCAAGGACAGCAGCCCAAATTTCACACAGAGAAATCTGTCGCGACAAAAATCAACCAACTGTCCAGTGATGCCCATGATCCCTGATTTTGTCATATGACTTGGTGCAGTTTGTGCCAATATTACTCCAAGATTAAAACTGTTCCTACATGTTCACATTCAGCTAGCTACAGTCAACTGTCTGTTGTTGTTTTTTGTTGTTGCTTTTTCAGTGGCTTGGTGGTTTTGAAAACTGCATTTTGTAATGAGCACAAGCTGGGGAAGCAAGTCACAAAGCACAAAGAAAACAGTCCTAAAATGTAAATAACAATCAGCCTCCAAAAACAAATGTTGCAGTCAACCTTGGATGTATGCCAATGTGACTGGGGATCTGAGTGTTCCTAAAAAAAATTAAAAGTGTATTCCTAAAAATTTCCTTGACTGTATCCAAAAAGAGATAGATGGGTTGGCATACCTAATCATCTATTTCAGGTGGAAAACTGTGGATCACTGTTTTTCTCACAGAGAAAGAATCTATAATTGCAGTCAGTCAATCATCATCGTCAATGAGACCCAACACATGAATGAAAAAAAAAAAATGAAAAAAAAAGCTGTCATTTGACTATCACACATGTTGATGGCATTCCTTGTCAACTTGCTTTGCACAGAAACATTCCTTTGCTCACAAGCACATCCCTTGTAACAGAATTTATAAAAATAATAGACACAATGAGACCTCTGACTGAGGTTTCCTCTTTTGAAAACAAGTAATGTCAAAATGCAATGCTGGTTTTCTGTTAATCGGCTAAAACTTTTCCTTAACATTCATGCCATACCTGTAAACTGAGGACACAGGTTGGGACAGACATGCGAGCCACGGTGTCCGATGCTGTTTTCACATCCACACGCCAATCAAAATCAGCCAGCTTGGGAAGGGATACTGACAGAGCAAGAAAAAAAAAACAGAAGTTTAAAATCATCAAATTTCATATTTGAACACCACAAAACCTAGTTTACACTGACAACACTGCATAACATCATTATCTGCAGCTAAAGACTTAGCTATTTCTCTCTTTGTTCTATGCTTCACAAGTATTCTGCCTCTTCAAACTTACTTAAGAAAATGTTACACTGTAAAAATGTTAAAAAATCAAATCGATTATCATGATGAGTGCCTAAATAGCAGCCATCAGTCGGCTGTACCCAGGTAGGCAGCCTGTTTTGCAAATGACTCCATGTTTGTAAAGCGCTTAGAGCTTGGTCTCCGGCTGAGAACAGGCGCTATGTAAACATCCACATCATCATCATCATCAAATACAAATTATTAAACTAATAATCATGTACTGACTGGCATGGGCTTCTGGAATATTCAGCATCAATCAAATTCATTAAAAAGTTCCTGATCAAGCAAGGTCAGAATATAGGTCATAATACAGAACACATGTTTGAACATCACTCACATGCACTGATAAATGCTATGCAAGTTGCTGTTAAAAATTGCTCATCTACTATTCATTAACCATAATTAACCACAATTATAATTACAATACTTTCCTCATTCAAAATTTCATTAATTTTTCCCCCTTGACTTTCATGGCTTTTTCTTTCCCTCATCTTACCCCTCCCAATTCCTGTTATATTTTTTAAAAAGTAATTTTATTTTCAAATGACCACCGATCAATGTTCCTAGCTGTAACTTAAATGAAGAGGAAAGTGAAAGAATCTGAAGGGAGCACCTGCAGACCAGGATATCTAGGGTTGGGAAGAGTGCCAAACACAACTCTGAAGCAAGCAAACAGCACGTGCACACACACACACACACACACACACACACATGCACACACATACATACATACATGCACACACACACACACACACACACCAGAAAAGAGATTCAATAAAAGATATCATCTGTGGCTTCTGTAAAACCAGCTGCTGGATGGAGTATGGTGACGCAGGATGTAAAAAAAAAAAAATTAAAAAAAAGTAGCAAAATGATATACTGCAGACTGTGGTAAATGACATTTCATTTCACAAGATCTTTTTTTTTTATTCTTTTTCTTTTTTGTTACAGGCATCATAGTAATAAATATTTATATCCTCACACACTGGTAAGAGCATCACCCTCTTTAATTTGCAGTCTCAGGTCCATGCAGCGCATACATAGTGCATGTCAGTATTTTATGTGTGTGCATACGTGCATGGTTATGTACATGCACATGTACACCACTGCAAACAGTGCAATCTCAAACTGTACAAAAAATTGTTTAAAAAAAATTGTATTCTCCCCTCTGTTTGCATGTAGGTTTGTACACAATCATTACGTCCTTGGACTGAAAGTCTGTCTCATATTTCACGACGCAGGTCTTGTTCTAAGTAGAACTCACGTTGTCAAGTAAGTTACTTACTTCCTGCATCTGAACATATAAATCTATATATAGCACAGTTGCAGTGTGTGTGCACTGCCTTTGCATCTGACCCAAATCCATCCACAGGCACCCGAACATTCTCATTTTGTGCATTACCTAATTATTCGTCTTCCTGTGGCGCGAGAAATCAATAAACATTTTTGGAATCAATGTTTCTGTCATGAATGTTTGTTTTACTCTGTGATAGACAGCCTGTCATTAACCTGGTGCCTGTGTGCTTGTGTGTGCGTAATTTGTGTGTGTGTGTGTGTGTGTGTGTGTGTGTGTGCATATTGTGTGTGTGTGTGTGCATAATTGTGTGTGTGTGTGTGTGCATAATTGTGTGTGTGTGAAAGACAGAGAAAGAATGTGTGTGTGTGTGTGTGTGTGTGTGTGTGTTTGAGAGAGAGAGAGGTGACACTAACCCTGACACTGACAAATTTTACTGCCATTGGCAAAGATACCCTTTAGGCAAGGGGTCATTCGGATGAGACGATAAACTGAGGTCCCGTGTGCAGCATGCACTTAGCACACGTAAGAGAACCCACGGCAACAAAAGGGTTGTTCCTGGCAAAATTCTGTAGAAAATCCACCTGGATAGGAAAAACAAATAAAACTGCATGCATGAAAAAATACAAAAAAATGGGTGGTGCTGTAGTGCAGTGATGCTCTCTCCCTGGGGAGAGCAGCCCAGATTTCACACAGAGAAATCTGTTGTGATTAAAAAAAAAGAGAAATACAAATACAAATACAAACACAGGTGGTTACAATACATACAATACAGTGCGGATAAACATCGGCCAAAATATTTGGCTGAAAATGACACTGACGCATCTCCAAGAGCCAATAATCAGCTATAAACCAAAACAAGCCAGCCAACACTCACACATTTGCTTATAACTACTGTTCCCAAACCCACACGCCAACACACATATCCTCTTGGAGAAAAGAGACAGACAGGCAGGCAGAGAGAGAGAGAGAATGTGAATTAGAATCAGAATCAATTTTGATGTCAATCAAACCTTTACAAGGTTTATGAGACACGCATGGAAAATTACATGTACCACACACAAAAAGCAAAACAAAACAAAATAAGAAGAAGAAAAAGAACACAAGAGATTGAATCACTCCTATGTACTTTGGCATTTTTGGCAGCAGTTACTGACAAATTTTCAAAACAATCCCATAAGTTTGTCTTCCACTAATAGCTGACTGGGTTTAATAATATTTGAATTTTTTTGTGTGAGCATCTGACTGTGTGTGTGTGTGTGACAGAGATAGAAAGAGATGGAATCATGCGTGCGCATGTGTGTGTGTGTGTGTGTGTGTGTGTGTGTGTGTGTGTGACAGAGAGAGAATATGTGTGTGTGTGTGTGTGTGTGTGTGTGTGTGTGTGTGTGTGTGTGTGTGTGTGTGTGTGTGTGTGTGTGTGTGTGACAGAGAGAGAATGTGTGTGTGTGTGTGTGTGTGTGTGTGTGTGTGTGTGTGTGTGTGTGTGTGTGTGTGTGTGAGTGAGAGAGAGAGCATGTGACAGAGAGAGAATGAGTGAATGTGTGTGTGTGTGTGTGTGTGACAGAGAGAGAATGAGTGAATGTGTGTGTGTGTGTGTGTGTGTGTGTGTGTGTGTGTGTGTGTGTGTGTGTGTGTGTGTGTGTGTGTGTGTGTGTGTGTGTGCATGTGTGTGTGTGTGTCACGGTGTGTGAACAAGCGTGTCATAAAGAGAGAAAGATTCAAGATTCGAACATTGGCGGCGGAAGCTGTTCAAAACGAAGGTAGAACTGAGGTAAATTAACAACTTTTCATTCACAGCCCCCCCAACCCCCCACCCCACGACAAAGACTGAACTGAAGTTGACCCCAACAGACGGCATGGTACGTGGGGACAAAGAGCTGACTGCACGAGGACTGGGATAGTCCAGACACAGGAGGAGGGGGACGTCGGCCGGAGAAGGCGGGGGAGCCGGAGGGGTAGGGGTTGGGGGGGACTAGGCAGGTGCTGACAACCGGGGTCACCAGCCAGCTAGCAAGCTGTTAGCGCTTTCTTTCTTTTCTTTTTTTCTTTTTTAATTTTTTATTTTATTTGAAGGGGTGGACCGGGGCGAAT
Organism: Babylonia areolata; assembly: GCF_041734735.1. Taxonomy (NCBI): domain Eukaryota; kingdom Metazoa; phylum Mollusca; class Gastropoda; order Neogastropoda; family Buccinidae; genus Babylonia; species Babylonia areolata. The sequence continues at coordinate 14,425,749 of NC_134902.1, read as the reverse complement.
GGGGGTGGGGTGGGGGAGGGTGGGATACGCCCGGCCGGTTCCACCACCCAGTTCGAACATTATACACGGTGTTGCTCCCCCGGGTTCACCAAGTGGAAGTGCAACTGACCAGCAATTAGTACGACTTCGGACCACACTTCAAGTAAACACATATCATACCTCCCACCCACCCACCCACCTACCGTGGGTGTCTTCCTTGTCTTCCAAGGCCACTCTAACATGTATATCAGAATTAATCCATCACTCACTGAAAAACACTCCCCACCCATGATCCGATCAACGATGACTGGGTTGGGAAAAAAAAACACACACCGTTCAATAGCTTGACTGAACTGTATGTGAACATGCTGACAGGAGGTAAAGACTGACTATGATCACCCATCCCTTTCACTGACACCCTCGCTCAGTAAATATCCTCACTCTCACTTTAAAGAAGCAAGCAAGCAAGCGAGCGAGCGAGCGAGCACACACACACACACACACACACACACACACACACACTGGCACAAACACACACACTAAAACTATGTTCCAATAAAACTCAGCATGCTGAACTCAAGACCTTCAGAATAAGAACATAGGTTCCATTGAGACTATCGATTCTACTGACCATTATAACCATCATAACCAGTTGGAGGGTGGTGCTGTGGGGGAGTGACTACAATCATGGGTGTACTGAAGGGAGAGGGCGGAAGGTTTTAAGATTCCACACATGTAGGTTATTTGCTTGGCGGCTTACAAAGTCGGCCGGATGGAGTGGGAGTGGGACTACCCTGTAATTAAGTTCAGCAATGGAACTTTTACACACATGCACAAGCGGTGTGTGTGTGTGTGTGTGTGAGAGAGAGAGAGAGAGAGAGAGAGACTCGGGGAGACGGAGAGAGAGAGACTCGTGGGGAGAGGGAGAGAGAGACTCGGGGAGACGGAGAGAGAGAGAGAGAGACTCGGGGAGAGAGAGAGAGAGACTCGGGGAGAGAGAGAGAGAGACTCGGGGAGACGGAGAGAGAGAGACTCGTGGGGAGAGGGAGAGAGAGACTCGGGGAGACGGAGAGAGAGAGAGAGAGAGAGAGAGAGAGACTCGGGGAGAGAGAGAGAGACTCGGGGAGACGGAGAGAGAGAGAGAGAGAGAGAGAGAGAGAGAGAGAGAGTGCGTGTTATACTGTATGGCAAATGATTTATTTATAAAAAGTGTGGTTTTGTTCTGACAGTGTTTTCAACCCTGGTGTGGCCTACATCAGTGGTCGTAGACAGGATATGATACGTATATCAATAGACTGACGGCGGGGCTTTCTTCTTTTGTTTTAGTCATCACTGAAAAATCCACCAGTGGATCAACAACTCGGGCTCTTTTTCTCTAAACGTACGCACTCGTGTGCAATGACACACACCAGCACAAGCGCGCGCGCGCACACACACACACACACACACACAAACTGGGTACACAGCACAGTATTGTACATTCATCAGCGCACACGGCGTACGCGGCGTACATGTACGCACACATACTCACACAAAAGCGCGCTCGAGCCACTCACACATATATGAAACACACTGGTTTACATACACATTCTTTTAAGCAATTAACCTTTCACCTCCATGTGTGTGTAGTCAATATAGTGTTATATATAGATCCCCTCCCCATACCAAGGTTCCGGGATGGCAATCCCCGTCGGCTATATCACCTGAGACGCGGTGAACGTCGTCATCAAACCCGAATGTAACTGAAAATCCCACCCCATCCCTCCACACCACCGTCTATACGTTTTAATTTGACTTGAAGCCGAAAGGCAAAAAAGTGAAGACCACACACACACACACACACACACCTCTCTCTCTCTCTTCACTGAATAGTTTATAGTCACGGTTCTGACAAAAACTGATCACATAAAAGTCACGTGAAAAGACATAAATCTGAAGACAAACATAACTCTCTCTCTCTCTCTCTCTCTCTAATAAACCGTTTATGTACTTTAATTTCACAACGAGGATACACCTGTATACCTCCCATGTCACTAATAAGGGCTATTCAGCGAATGACATCCAAAAGTTTCAGTGTCAGTGTCTCTCTCGATCCACTCTTCGTTGTTCTGATAAAAACTTGGGGTGGGGGTCACCACAAAGTGTCATCGTTGCAAGCGCCTGTGTCAGAAACGTATCAACATGCGTCTGCCTGGCTGCACGCTACTGCAAGTTTTTCCTTGTAAACCAAGGAACAGTCTCCACCACGTTTGAATTTAAAATGTCTGTCTGCGAATTCGGTAACCCGGATCCTCTTGCCGACTCTTGTTGATTGCACTGATGTCTCTCCCCGCCCTCGTTCTGTGTAACGTGTGTCGTAATTTACACCCTACCCCTCTCCCAGCAGCCTATAAAGTGTAATGAATACTGTTGATGAAATGGTGGGAAATGCTACGTGAAAAGGAAACAATTAAATAAGATACTGCGCTTTATTATTATATGCCTTTGCCTTTTTCTGTTTGTTCATTGTTGTTGTTGTTGCTGTAGATGTGTGTAAGACATGGTTTTAATTATAAAACTGACGGTGAATACCCACATCAACTATTTTGGTGTGTGTCAAATGTGTGTCGTGTGTGTGTGTGTGTGTATGTGTGTCAAGTGCGTGTGTGTTGTGTGTATGTGTGTGTGTGTATGATCGTATGCCTGAACTGTTGCCAATGTGTTTGTGTGTGTGTGTGTGTGTGTGTGTGTGTGTGTGTGTATAAGACGCAGTACCCTAACCAGCACCGAAAGACCCAACAATATACATTATATTGTCTTCGCCTGCACTAAACGTTTGCGGGTGACTCAGATGAGGTAAATGTCACAGCTACTACAACCATGATAGATGAGGATAAAATAAAGAGTTGACTGCGTTGAGTTGGTGGTACGTGCATGCGGTTAAATTTTGTTTGTTTTTATAGTGCGAACAGTTACTGTACATTTTCTCTCTCTCTCCCCCTCTCTCACTTAAAGGTAGTATAGGAAATAAAGTTACAATTATATTTGCCGGTTTCCAAAGTAAACTTTTCCCTGGCACGATCAGAGCCACATGAAGGCCAACGCTTCGTGCCGTGCCATCGATCAACGCCGCAAATCCAAACCGTGACCCGCTGAAGAAGAACCCCCACTAGCTCTTCCCTCCTTTCTCCCTTGGAGGAAAAAGGGTTCCACAGGCGTCTGATATCGAAAATCACTTGAAATATATCACCCACATGACCCGACGTTGTTTTATATTTAAAAACAACAGTTTTACCAGTGCTCTACCATAAAGGAAATCGAAAATGGGAACTTTTTTTCTATTAATTGTACATGGCGTTTTATCTTATTTTTTTTTAATAATTAAAAACACATTATGTTATCTTTGTTGTTTTCTTTGGGTTTTTTCTTGGTTTTTCATCATAAAAATCATCGTAATCATTATCCCGAGAAAAATAAACTACGTTAATTTCCTATCACATAAACTGGAGAACAATGTTAATTCAAAGAATGTGAGAAATTGAACGAATTTCCCTTTTTGTTCTGCAATCATTCTTGTTACAAGCAAAAGAAAAAAAAAAAACCCACTGTGACCATTATGCCAGGAATACAACTGCACCTATTAATTTAGCGGAAACGGAATTAATCAATCTATCCTCAGCCACAGGAATATCTCGGGTATTTCCACCCATGCATGCAGCCTTCTTTAGATAACTTGTTGCTCATGCTCCCTGTGTTCAACTTTGGCTGTGCAGATGAACCAGTTGTTCGTAAAACAACTTTTTACCATCAAATATAATACACTTTAACAATGTATAAAGAGCCAGATAATCCAGCAAGCACAGTGTAAAAGTCTTGCCTTCATTATTATCACTCTAGACTTTGCTGATCTATCTGCTGCAACAATCCAGACCCTCAGTTTCTTTTTTCAGTTCTTTCAGTTCTCATCCAACGGAAAGCATATATAAACGTGAAGGGGTGAATAATGCTTAAACACACACGCACACACACACAGTCTCTCTCTTTCTCCCGTGACAATCAAGTGTACGCGCGTGAACAACACGCATACAAACTTAAGAAGTGACTTTATAGCAATTGTCACTTATTGCTACGATCTGGTGCCTGTTGTCTACTATGGCATCGATCGTATCCCCCTCCTCCCTGTTAACTCCTTTCTTGATGTAAACATTAAAAATAAAAAATCAGTAACTATAAAACTCTTGATTGCAATCTTGGTTTCACCACTCCAGGGGTTATCGTGTTTGATTTGAATAAGTGTTACTGAAATATAAGACTAGTGCTTTGTTCAGATAGAAAAAAAAAAGAAGAAAAAAAGGAGGTACGGGGTATTCATTTATTGCGTATTTTGTGTTCCTTTTCCCGGCGCCTGTGACCGTTCGTTTGCAGCATGTGGCAGCACCGCCACTACAGCACGCCAAACCAGCGAGGTCTTTGTTCTTCCCGGTTTGAATTCTCGGTACAACGACCTTGCCCTTTTCCCTCCACACCTCCTCCCCATCTATTTCAATCTTGGCGGCAAACTTTCGCTGCCCCCTGCCACCGCCTCCGCACTCCAATCAGAAAACTCTCACCCTCGGGTCACTTGCATAATTGTAAACGATAAAGGTCAAACCGTCTCCCGGTAGTTTTCCGCAGGAAAGACGGAGAAGGGCGGGAAAATGGGAGGGAGGAAGGGCCTGTAAGTGCGGGGGAGGAAGAGTGTGGATTGGGGGGAAAGGGGAGATGTCGCCGATTTCGACTTATTCAGGTGTCTAGAATTTGCAGCACCTCCCAACCATCATTACAAAGCTGTACAAAGCCTCCCTTCTTTGTGCTAACGTCTGACCCAGATAACACACGACAGGGGGTCGTTCGCAAAGCTGGATGGTGGACCTGTATTCAGGTTTTGTTTCTTTGCGGACGAGTCCATTTCATGAGCGCTATAATCATTCCAAAGAGGCTCGTTTTAAAACAGGTTTTTCGATGCCTGGTGTGGAAACCTTGGTGAGAAAAAAACAAACAAACAACACACACACATACACACACACACACACAACAGCATACGAGATCTGTGCTTTGACATGTTAGAAACGACATGGTACAACTTGAAACCGTTTATCGACATGACAATCTAATTATCAGGGACAGTCCGTGAATATGACACGTATTAAATGTTTGTATACGAGACAATGTGAACACGGTCGTTTATCGAATTAATTATGACTGACACGGCCAAATTATCGACTTAATTTTGACTGACACGGCTAAACCATTTGCGTTTCTGATTCGGCATTAAAAAAAATGAAATAAAGAGTGGGGGAAAAAAAGTTATTGCCTGTCGGCGGTCTAACGAGGTAAAGCACTTTTAGTTAAATATAATCATTATACTTATGGAAGGCCCTTAAGGCCTGACCAGCGCAAAAGGTCAATGCGTAGATCAGGCAACTGGCTCGCCCCCCCCCCCCCCCCACCCTTCCTCCACCTCCCCCATCCAACCCTCCCCTTAAAAAAGATAAAAATAAAAAAATTAAAAAAACAGTTGTGATCAATCCACATGCTTTTGACGCTTCCTTAAACGGGAAACTGAGCTGCACACCTTCATAATTATGTTGTATTCGAGGTGTTAGTGGTCTGTTAGGTCCTCTGCCCCTATAGTTAACTCTCCTGCTAAGTTTTGTCAACAGTCAACAATCAACCACTGAACATATGGCATCCCAACGCCTGTCAATCATGTTACAACAGCGGAAATAATAGGGGAAATAACAAGGGAAATAATAGGGGAATAATACAAAAACAAACAAAACAAAACAAAACCACACACACACATTTCACTGCACATAGTACCAATCTGTTGACCGCTATTTTCTTGTGTTGTCCATTGTTGGAAATCGGCTATCTTCATATACGTTTGACGAGTGTGTTTGTTTATTAATATTATTCATGTACGTTTGATGAGTGTGTTTGTCTATCTGGCTACCAAAAAGACTGGATGATAACAGGTATTAGAACAGTCATCACTGCGATCAGCTCCTCAATACACTTTCTTGACAATAAAATGCCCCGGGCTATGTCCCCCCCTCCCACCCCACCCCCCACCTCCACTCCCCTCCCTCACCAACCCCCACCAAATGTGTAGTAGATCAGCCAAAAAATGTTAACACTGGAAACGCCACACTGGCATGTAGTCTACAGTAACTTATATGCTCAATGTACCCAGTATCTGTTTTTAGGGGAGTACAAGATAATGAACCATCATTAACAACAACGCACATTGCACACTGTATTCATTCGACGCGGACAAATGTACATAAATATTCAGTTATTTACTAATTCATAAGAAGCTGACATGACAACAGCAGACGTGCGCACACTAAACACACGCGCGCGCTTTGAAGTCCGTTATAACAGACACAACTGATCGAAGGAAGAGAGCAGGAGTTGGGGACTGGGGGTGGGGACAACTCTGAGCTTCCTACTTCCCCATGAACCCAATCTCATCAGAACGAGCGAGTTCTGTCATAAATGGACTGCCAGCTTAGATCACTTCAGTCCTTGCTTCGACACCCCCCCACCTCCCCCACCCTAAGCCTCCTCCCTTCTTTCCTTCCACCACCACCATCTCCACGAGACTAAGAGGAAAGGATGGAATCAATCTGCAACTCGCTCCAAGCTCAGCTGTCAGTGGCAGCCGCCAGGAAATCAATACATGGGCCCAGAAAGGTGAAAGGTTCAAGCCAGCTCTGCGGGGCCGGTTGAACGAGAGGTTAGCACGATGTCGGCGAGTATCGACTGAGCTGACAAACCCCCTCCAGGCAGCAAGCACCCCCAAGCTGTGTGTAGTACGGTCTTCATCCGTACCCTTTTTCTTCTTCTTCGTCTTCTTCTTCTGCCTACACAGGTTTTAGAACATGGATGCTTGTTCCAAAGTGTTGTTTTTTTTCCCTCATAAAGTGGTAAAAACAAAACTTTAGAAAAAAAGGCATTAAAAAGATAAGTGAAGAGGCAAAAAAGTAATTATAAAAATAAAATGAAATATATAAATACGCAATAAGCAACGACCAAAAAAAAACAACCCCAAACAACAACAACAACAACAACAAAAAAACACCTAAAATACAAAAAAACCCTACCACTTAATCAATAATCAGTATTTACTGGTGATGGTGAAAACAGAAGAAGAAAAGCACAGGGAAAAAAACACACCGACTGATTTAAAGTAACGAAACTGCAGATCAACTGATCACCAAGCGGGAACTTAGCTCAGAGAAAATGAAAGCAATATAACAAACACACCAACAAAATAACAGCAGAAAAATGTGGACGTTTCTGATACAGAGGGAGAGAGACTCCAGAAACAGAGCGTGTGTACCACTGTATGTAATTCATCTGAATATTTCACCTCAGACGTGAACTTCAAACCTTGGAGAACAAAAGACAAAGAGGTGATGCAATGCATCCACAGTTGCCTTACTCCTTAAATCTTTAGCTTCTCCATCCAAAATCGAATTTTGCAATGACAGAAAGAGAGAGACAGAGGAGTGGGAGGTTTGAGAGGAGGTATGTTATGCACTCCAGAAAATGTTCAATGATTACCAAAGTTTAGTTTCTAAAATCATATGTACAGCATTCGACCACTCTTCCCCGAATGAAAGTGTAATGACTTAATAAGATAATAATGAAAATATTTATAAAAACAATAACAACAACAACATCAAAACAAAGGTTGAAAGGACATATCCAGTGTATAAGGTCTCTTTCCTGGTTGAAAACAAAGAAATGGTACAAACTAAATCTGAGCATCACGCTTTTATTGATTGATCCTAGCAGTACAAATTGAGTGAATAATGTAAGGCCACGAAGCTCAAAGTGGCCCACAACACAGGATACGGGTGGAACAAACACAATTGACAGCTTGGGGGCCGGGATGGGGAGGGTTGGCGGGGGGAGGACGGTATTGCTGGACCGACAGCTGCCGGCTGGTATAGAGGATGTGCTGGATTTAGGGGTGTCACGGCGGCTTCCTTTTGCTGGCTTTATCGATCTCCCTCGTTTCATAGCTCGTCAACTCGTTGACAAAAGCACATCTCTCAGTGCATCTACGAATGTGCAAATCACTGTGTGTGTGTGTGTGTGTGTGTGAGCGTCAGAGAAAGAAAGAAAGAGAGAGAGCGAGAGTGAGTGTGTGTGTGTGTGTGTCTGGACAGAGGAATTGCAATCAGTGTAATTTCGACTCTTTCGGTATAACAATTCTTAATCTGTTGTAGTGAGGTCTTTCATAAATGCTTTAAGGATAAGACTTGTTATGTTTGACTCAGAAAAAAAAGAAGACAAGGGACATAAAAACAACAACAACAGCAACATAAAAAAACAAAAAAACCGTACATGGAAGACCAACAATACGCATAGATCATCTAAAAGGCACGAAACGGAAGAATGTCAAGATGGTGCTACCGTCTTGTTTCCTTGACGGCTGTTCCGGGCACAGTTTTCCTGGTTAACTGTTCAACGAAAACTGGATATTTTAATTTGTGGGTGTCATTAATTATGCTTTCAGTCACAACTTGACAATGGGGAAAAAAAAAAAGAAAGAAAAAAAAAGGCTCAATGGTACAACACCCACCCGGCTGATGCCGACAACGGTATACATGAATTATTAGGAGTCCAGAGAAGTACCTATTTCATCAGCAAAAGGCCATGCTGGGGCGTTCGTGGTCTGATGACTGATGAGTTGATTGACCCCCTCCTCCACCTTCAACCATCACCTTCCTCCTTCCAGCTGGTACGCGGATCTATTCATGACTTAACCCCAAAGTTATGTTCAAGCTAATATCAATGCACATGATGTAACACTGATGCGTGTTAAAAATCTCTTTCTGTCTGCGTTTGGAACTAAGGTTATAGAACCAAAAACATATCCAGCATGCACAGCCTCAGAACATAAACCATGCATGGCTGCATAAACAGTGGGTGGAAACGATTATACACGCATATAACGTAAAAGCGTTAGAATGCACTTTTAAATGTTGCAGCTCAGTTCATAAGTCGAAAGAGTTTAGGTCTACCGTTAAGAACAGGCAGGTTTCCCTGGCAACTAAGACAGCTCAAAACCAATGATCCCAGTCAATCACTCTGACGTCACAGCTTAAAACTACAGAACAGCAATGAACAAACATGAACGGTTTTCTCGCCTGTTGCTGACAGTGAAAAATACGACTCCTCTGGTAACCTGGCTCTGCAGTGGGCTACGTGTGTGGGCGATTCATGCTGGGATACTGAAGCTGGAAATCTCATCTTTCCCATTTACCGTATCATTCATTCTGATTACTGGAACTCGTGACTGAGACAATGGATTGGATGTGTTACCATGGTTTCAAGTTCTAAAACTGTCAGCATGCGTCATGTCGCACAACGAACGTCGGCATTAACAATGACAAAGCCGCAACGTACCAATGCTGTACCGTACTCATTTGAATGATCTTGTCATTAACAAGTGCGTGAATTGTGTAAATCGAGAATGTACAGAGCATCGAGCTGCACTTTTACAAACTAAACGCTATATAAGTATGATTTATTACTGTTATTCATTAGGATGTGAATTGGTAGGTAATAAGAGTAAATAATGCATGTTCAACAGTTTAACATTGACAAGAAATAACAAGATCTTTTTCTCACCACCCTCATTTCTCTTTCACACACACACACACACACACACACACTGAACTGCATTAACACTCAAAATATATCCGATCAATGTGAAAACTTTTTGGAGTGCCTACAAGAACGAGATCGGCCTATAACTGAGTCAAAGATTTACCCATTATATTATTAAATAACTCTATGCAGAAACCTGTCAGATCATGTGTGGGTACACAGAAAGTTCTCCTTGGTGAAGGCAAAATGCATGCAGTGTCATTTCAGTGCACACGGCAATTTTAAGCTTTAAAAAATGAAATAAAAAGAGAAGGTTTTTAAACGACCAAAAAGCGTGGAAGACAAAGGCCTTCGTGTTGAAACACGATGAGCGCGTGCGCGGTCTCGGGCTGCCATCCCACCCTCACTCCCGTCCCCCTCCCAGGAATACCAGTGTCAATGCCCAGCTGTATTTTAATGTCAGTGGCGTCGAGCGCGGGGCTGAGAAACTGGTTTTCACCAGTTACACGCCGAAACGGATGCACAGTGGAGTGAGACGGGAAATACCGCCTGCATGTGATAACAGCGTGAGGGTATAGTGGGTGACAACGAATACAACGACAAGGAAGGCTAACTGCATACAAAAGGACGCCAGCTAGCTACTCTTTTAGCAACCACTACGGGCGAACTAAACCCCGCCACCATGTTAAAACTCTCATTTAATAGACTTAAAAAATGAATACTGAGTTATTTATTAAGTATATATGAATAATAGCCCATGAAATGTTGACTAATGTAAAATTACAACACACACACACAAACACATACACGTACACACATAAAGGGGCATTCACGCGCACGTGCACACACACACCGTCGCACGCTTAAACACACACGTGCGTAGGCACATGAGAATCGAACTTGGTAAATCAATCGGCATTTATAAAATCCTTTCGTGCTAACAACAGAAAATACACACACACACACACACACACACACACCTGTATATGCACAAGAGAATCTAACTTGGTAAATCAATCAGCATTTATTACATGATATCCTTTCGTGCTAACAACAGAAAACAAACACACACACACACACACACACACACACACACCGGTGGTCCTAACGAGTTGTTTCAAACTATTGATTTTCAGCGAAGTCATATGGAAAACACCAGAAATAAAATATCAAAACAAAGCAAGCCTTAGGTAGTATAGTGTTTGTTTACAAAAAGCGAAACAGCACAAACTGCGCGAAATTTCAACGTCTGACCGACGAAACACAAGACTACAGTTTTCTTCTCTTCAAAAAAGAAGAAGAAAAGGAACAACCCCTACACAGCTTCATCTCATGAAACAGACGTTATGGCTTGGAAGAGGAAAGTCACCAAACTTTAGGTGCACGTAAAACATCATACAGCCTACAGTTTTCTTCTCGAACTAGTTAAAAAAAAAATTTTTTTTTAAAGCATCCGGAAGCCTTTTACACTTTCATCTCATGAAACAAAGCTGTATGTGTTGGTAGAGGAGACCCACCGAACTTCCCTGTACGTTGTGAAGCGGTCAGTAAAACCCGTCAGGTATTCACCCCCTGTCTAACCTCCTCCCCGACCCCCGGCCCCCCACCTCCCTTCCGCCTCCTTCCACCTCTTCATCTCGATACTCTTTTCTCGTGAGCTGGGACATAATGCGTTTTAGTCTTATACTCTCGTAAAAAGCTCCAGGAGATCCAGGATACAGTCATTATCTATTATGGTTAAAAAGGTACTTTTGTGGGACAACCGTTTTTGTCGCAGAGATTAACTTGGATCGCTTTTCATAAATAAATTACAACTGGTTTAATATATTTTCTCAAATATATTTCCTATTCTTATTATAATCTATATGGCTGTTGCTATAGCAGCTTAGGGTTCGTGTCTTTATCCACTCCCAGATATTTTTTCCTTCTTTTTTCTTTCTTTTTCTTACAACATTTTCCTTGCAACGCTTTAATTCCCTTACAACTGTACTTCCTCACACTCCACACGCCCCGTTTTTTGTGGGTTTTTTTGTTTGTTTGTTTTTGTTTTTGTTTTTTTGTTTTTTACATCACGATTTGCATTGAAAATACATGATTTGTTTGTCTCATCTTTTGTGATTGTTTATTTGGGAATCTTTCAACTCACAAATAATTATTTCCGTTTTTTAAGTCGCACATCTCGTGATCAATTTCCGGTCATCTAGAATGATTTCAAAAGGAAAATTAATACAAGCAATGCTTAACCCAGGCCACAGAACCTTTCTCTTTTTATCAAACACACGCACTCTCTCTCTCTCTCTCTCTTCCTCCCTCTCTCTCTTGCATATAGATGTGTTTATTTACCAGGCAATGTATCCTATTTACGCACGTCGTTATAAACGACACAAACACACATACACATCACCTCCAACCACCACCACCACCTAACAAAAGCGCGTGCGAGCGTGTGTCATTCCTACAGTTAAGTGCGTCCCACTCCCAGATTCCCCACCCCATCGTCCCTCCTACCCCCCTTGTGGAGCAACCTTCCCCAATTTTAACCCGTTGCCAAGACGACGCACATCGAGAACATCTTGAAGTGCACGTGGAGCCATTGCACACTTGAACTGACATTTCTGAGCACTGCGACCAGTCAGCCACAGGCGCTGGAAAATCACTGCTTCATCACCGAGAAACGACAGAACATTGGAACAAAAGGCAAAAAATTCACTTTGTTTTTATTTTTTTTAAAGATCTTTTAATTGATTTTTCATATGCCTTTCTTGCTGAAAAATACAAGGGTACATTTCAAAAAAGTACAGATATGTAGCTTGAAAAGGAAATTTTCTATCTAAAATTACGTTTAAATAACATACTTACCGTGACCCAACTAGTGCAAACTCCGGCAGGGGTCTGACATTCCTGTCCTATAGCTTTAAACTTCTTTTTTTTTCAAACGTGATCTTCAATTTGTGTGTTCAAGTTTCGTACAGATGAAGTAAAACAGCAGTGTGTGTGTGCGTGCGCGCACGCGTGCGCGCGCGCGCGTGTGTGTGTGTGTGTGTGTGTGTGTGTGTGCGCGCGCGCGCACGCGTGCGTGTGTGTGTGTGTGTGTCTATATACATGTGCCGTGGAATTCGGCTTCAGCATCCAGAAGTCTGGCCTTGTGCCATGTGTGTGTGTGTGTGTTTGTGTGAGAGAGACAGACAGACAGACTGACAGAGCACGCACACACGCAAACACATACAGAGAAAACTAAGACACCAGTTGATGTTCCCATCAGGCGCCTGTGACTAAGGAGGACAAGGCACAAAGAACGGGGAACAGAAAGCTCTGGAGGCGGGCGCCCCGCCAATACAACCAGGCAACCTGTCAGGTCCTCAGTAAACAAGGGATGGGCCTCTGTGTGGAAGGGGATTCAATACCGAAGTTACCCCTCACCCCACCCCACCCCACCCCATCCCCTCCCCTCCTCCTCGGCCACAGAAAGGGAGAACCAGGGGCTATCTGATCCCCCAAATGCCCTGTACGCTGGGGTGCCTTGTACTCACGCCCCTTCCCCTGTACACAGAGAGGGAGGAAGTGAAGGCACGGTCTTTGTTGTGCCTCGGGAGATAGTGCTGTCTTTGTAGTGACTACCATTCGGCAAACCCTGACAGGCTGGATGGGGGTCATTCATTCACACGATCTTTTGGACTACTTTAAACCTCCTTCCATCCAAATCCACCACTTCCCCTGTGGTCAAGTTTCACCTGTCCGTCTTGGTTTTCAGTATTGCATGTAACATTCGGCCCGTTAACATTCCCCTTCCTCCACACCCCCATAGCTGACACCCTTCATCCTCCCCTCCCGGCACAGGCACACTGTCATTTGAAAGTTATCTCCTGTCATTCCTGAGCTGTCTCCCTTCCCACCCACTCCTCTCTGAATCATTCAAGCCCACACTGACACAGATACTGACACACACTCGCTCTTCCTTACCTAAACACCAGCCTCCTTTTGAGTGAGCAGCCTCTTTTCTACTTTGCTGTTATATTGTGATGTGAACTTGATCTTCTTATGAAGCACTACTTACTTTGATAATGTACTAACTTCTGTTCACAGCAAACATTGGGCACTAAAGTGTAAACAAAATACATGGATTTTTCTGGTACTAATACATATATGCAATGCTCAAATAAGCTCACTTTCCAACAACTTTCTGTCTCTCTCCATCACACAAAGACCGTTTTTTGGGCCATGACAATAAAAATTCAAGTGTCAAACGTTTAAGTGTCAAATGTCTAGTGTCAAGCATCTTTCCATAATACACACATGTAATTCTGGTTTGTAACAGTGTCACTGATGCTGTGTAGAATAAAAGATTTGTTATCTGGTTGAGGCTTTGTGTTTAGTCTTTTTTCAATTTTTTTAAAATCTATTCATTTATAATCCCTCATCTTCTGATCTTCACATAATTATATAAAAAAATAAAAAGTATATCCAACTATGTCTCTAAATGCCTGCGAAAATAAAATAAAATAGAAAAATAATCAACATAAAACCAAAAATTCAACTACACCCTTGATCCATCTCAACATCCTATGAGTAACAACGGCAAAACATGAACAAGGACACACAAATAAATTATGACACCACAAAAATACTGGGTTACCATGAGCACCAACTGCTTGTGATTTCCAGTCAGCCATGTTGTCAATGATGATTTTGCCAATCAGGTCGCGCAGATTTTTATGGAAACCATCTGTAGGACAACATGTCACTAATGTAACATTCCTAACTGCAGAAAAAAGTATGAGAAAGAGACAGAGACAGAGACAGAAAGACAGCAACAGACAGAAACAATGACTGAGACAAGAGTATGTGTATGTGTGCAGGTTTAAAATGATTTTTTGACTGCCCATGTATGCGACTATTCCAACCAATGGCAAAGAAACACTGGCTATTGATTCCACAAAACAGCTAAATTTGAGGTATCAAAATTCTCCTTATGATTAAAAAACAGTGGCAATTCATTCATCAAAATAATGATTTAAAAGTTACTGAAGTGTTTGAATTTGAAAAGTCAGGAGTAATAATAATATGGGAAGCCTTGCAGTGCCAGTTCAAATAAACATTTAAAACATCTCTGACTATACAAACATGGAAATGATTTAAAATCAGTTACCTGGGAACAAGGCCACAATATCATGTGGATCTGTAGAACCCTGGAATACTGCCTGTTTCAGGATGGAACCCAGACTCTTGACAAACTGGTGGGGGTAAAGGAAAAGACTTACTCTGAGACAGTGCAATATATGTGACCATTTTAAATGAAAAATCTAAACATTATGGCATCACATACGAGAGTAAAATTTAAGCATATTTCTTTTTAAAAATGTGTACATTGTAGTTGTGGAAATTTTCATTGTGTATGGTGATGAAAAAGAGAGGAAAAAAATGAATCTGGCTTCATGCCAGACCAAATCATTATAAAGCAGAATACCCTTTTATATGTGGATTTCTCTTAAATTCTGGGCTGGTTCTCTCTCACTCAACATAACATCTTGAGATCAGCTGAATCAGCAGCAGTGCAGGTTCTCCACTGGTGTATGGCCTCTTGGCAACCAAATGATAATGTTCGTTATGAATTGCAAGCACAAAGACTGTGGCAGAAAAAACCTGGCATGGCTGTGCACGGGGGTAAAATGGTACTTCACATCATTTGGAGAACTCAGACCCCTGCCAGAGTCTGCACTAGTGGGTCACAGTTAAGTATGTGGAATTAAAACAAAGTTTCTAAGAGCAGATTAAAAAGAAGAAAAAATAAGTGAACTTACAATTTCAGCCTGAGTCTGGGTCAGTTTTAGAGTTTGCTGACAGTGACTGAGAAGTGAATCAGGAATCTGTATACTGTTTCTGTTCACAGCACTGAACACATCACGGCATACCTTGACCACTTCTGTTTTGGAAGATGCCTGGAAGAACCACAAGGTTTGTAAAACATCTAGTAATAACAGATTACACACACATACACACACACACACACACATATATATATATATATATATATATATCACAGATTGGCATAAGCTTACAGATGGGCCAACAGCATGGTGAGAACTGTATGATCAATGGTTTTTCCATTGCAATGGGAAGTCATTTTCAGCTTCAGTCTTTTGTGAAGGTATATGACTCTCAAACTAGGAGGCAAGATTGTACTGGCTCTTAGTGCTGCAGCCGTGTTTAACTTGGGCAAGACCCCCCTCCATAGTAATCAAATTCTAGCCCAGATAGTTAGGACAGCAGTTGCCTCCTCTGATGCACACAGTCAGACATGACTGACTATATATGTACACACATATATTTCAGTTTCAAGGTGGTGTCAGTGTGTTTGGACAAATCCTCATACACTACACCACATCTGCTAGGCAGATGCCTGACAGCAACATAACCCAAGGCACTTGTCAGGCCTTGAGTGCATGCTTATATGTTTGTGTACCTATCAGTGTGGATTTCTTTTTCCATAATTTTGCCAGAGGACAACATTCTCGTTGCCATGTGTTCTTTTTCAGTGTGCCAAGTGTGTGCTGCACATGGGACCTCAGTTTATTGTTTCATCTGAAAGACTAGATGCTCAGTTTGATTTTCCAGTCAAACTTGGGAGAAAGGGTAAGAGTGGGATTTGAACCCATACCCTCACAGACTCTCTGTATTGGCAGCTGAGCGTCTTAACCATTCTGCCACCTTCCTCCTTATCTCTCTCTCTCTCTCTATATATATATATACACACACACACACACACACACACACATATATATATATATACACACACATACATATATATACACATATATATATTTACATATATCTTTATTTATCAATCTCTCTGACCAAGACAAGAGCATCAGAAACTGAGAAAGTTAAAAAAATATATATATAAGCAAATCTAGCACTGCAGGACTGATGACACATATTCAAACTATAAATGTTTGCACTCATTTTCACAAAGAACTTTTTATTTGAATACCATAAAGAAATATATGACAGTGTAACATCGTAACTGTATGATGAAAAGTCACCTAAATGGTTACAGAATTCTGGATTAACTTCTCAGCTGGACTTTACAATACATTCTAAAGAAAATGGGAAAATGGGTGTTGAGGTGGCGCAGATTTATGGATGAAAGGTTTTGAAAAACATCCAGTTTGACTAAGTAGTGGCATTCCATAAAACTCATGCCTGGCAGACACAGGCTTGCATTCCAAACAAAAATATGGAATAGATAATTAATAATCAGAATAATTTCCTCTTCAAATGAGCGTTGTGTGTCTGTGGAAGAGTTAAGTTACTCTATGTGTTTGCTGGGATTTTCTCATGCAAAAAATGTGGAAAAACATATTCAAGTCAGTGATACAGCCAGGGTGATGATTTTAATACTGGGACATTAATACAATTCAGGCTTCAGATAATTCAGTTTCATTTGGATCCCCTGAACATGTGGTGAATGGCAGCGGAGTGAGAATGGTGGCAAGACTAGATTTGTAAAGTCTTTGCTATGGTCATTGTCACAATATAACAACAAACCAGTTATTGGCGAGGGGGTGTGACCAACCCTCATCACTACAGCAAAACAAGCCTCTCATACAGCAATATGAGACCATTTATGCCGTGATGAAATGAAACAAATATATCCAAAAGTACCTTTAGCAGACATTCTAGGCTGCCGAAATCACATGTCATTGTAAAGAAAATAAACGCATACAATTGTCTCTAAAAAGTCGTCTGCGCTCGTCGAAGTGTGACCGGAACTGGATTTGGCTACCACAAACTTTCCGATCAATTTCGAGATTGACCGAAAAGACCCGACGTATCTTCGGCACTTTCCGCTTCTCTTTGCCGCCAAATTCAATGACATCATAGAGTAATGCGCATGCGCTGCATTCATTTATGAAAATGAGAGACTGTCTGAACCAATCGCTGACTCAAATTTGGTCACATGATCACATTATGAGCCGGCTTTGGGCGGGAATCTAAACGACTAGCGTCTGCGTTCTCTCTTTGTTCATCACACGGAAAGAAGCGTGGTCGTTGTCATCGGCAGTGAAAAATTATCGATCAAGAAACATATCAAAATGCCCGGTGAAAAGTAAGTTTTGATTGAATAAGCAAATTTCGATGAATGTTTTCTTATTTATAATGTTTTCACAGGTGAAGAGCAGTTGCGTGTTACAAAAAATTTTTCCCTGTTCTTTTCTAGATGTCAGCAGCACTTGGTCCCACAGCTCAACACCGAAACCGACTCGATTTTCCTTTATGTCGACTCGGAAAATCGGTTTCGGGAAACAAGTCCAAAGACTTGAATAATAAATCATCGTAGTTACGTTCTTTCTGTCAGTCAAGTGTACATCCGATTGGGGAAGAAAAGGTTTTTATTTATTTTTTTTCCTAAATAAATCTTTTAGTCACTTCATTCGGACTCGGCTGTGGAGGAGAAATACTGACTCGGCTGCGGAGGAGTTGTTTCCACAGCACCGTACTGTCAGCTCGGCGTTTATTTCCCTACTTTTTTTATGGAGGAAAAACGTATACTTGTCCATACATATAACTAGTTAAATAAAAACTCGGTCAACTGAGGCATTTGATTTCGTTGGTAAACTGACGTTAGTTTGATACAGATTGATTTTAAAAATCCTTTTAAGTAATGAGGGATTGACATAAAGCGGCTGCTTAAAAAAATATTTTAAAAAAACTTGGGGGAGGGGGATGGCTAAGTAACTAGAACATGCAATGAAAAGACAGGGCTTTGTAACTTGTGCTTTTTTCGGTTTTTTGTGCAGGAAAGAAAATATTGTAATGAGGTCCATATTGTAACGAGGTCCATATAATTAACCTAGTTTTGTAAGGATTGGACGATTCCATCAAGCTTTGAATCTTCCCCATTTACAAGTGGACCGAGCCCGTATAAAGTGCTGTAAATCAAAACGTTATAGTTTACGTACTTTTACTCATCATTTATGTGATCAGTAAACCAACTGACCATGAACGCTGTGATCGAGGCAATGACAGTTTCAGATGGAATATGGAAGACTATGAAAAAGCTGCACATGGTATGTGAAATGTTCTTAATTGGTCCAGGAATCAAGAGACGGTCAGTAAGTCAAGAAATATCAAGATGAGTTTTGTATTTAAAATTCTGTAAGTAAACGTATCGATTTTTTAAAGAAAAGTAATCACTGTTCCTGGGGAAACATCTTGTGGCAATTTATTCCATTTGTTACTCAGTTGTTTTTTAAGTGCCCTTTTTTCTTTTTTTCTTTTTAACAAAAACCCCCGTGAAAATGGAAAATGGTTCAATTTAAGTGAATGGTGTTAATGGCTATTTGTCTATCTTGGCCTGTTGGGTTTGTACAACTGAAGAGTGTTGAACAAGTGGTTGCTGTCCACAACAAAAAAAGAAGAAAAAAAGTCTGGTTTGGAAATCCATCAAAATGGAAGCTGGTGGAAACTTGTGATCAAATGCAACTGTTGATTTGCCATTTTAAGAATGAAAACTGGTTTGCTGCTCTGCTTTTTTTTTTTTTTTTTTTTTTTTTTTTTTTTTTTTTTAGGCAGTGAGGTTTTGACCATAGGCAAATACACAATCTGAAAATCGAGTTACAATCCATGTCAGAATGAACACATCCAAGTGGACAGAACTAAGCAGTAAATGTAAAGGCGGTAAGAATTGCATTTATGTTTGCATGTCTTGCCATTTGTGTAAGTGCTCCAGTTTCACTGTGAGGCTTGATTTTACAAGTTTTTTTTTTTTTGCATGAAAATCATCCAAATCGTGACTTGATAAATAAACCTGTGGCAAGTTCTGAGAGTTTGGTTGGCTTTTATGTGCTGAAGTTTCACAGTGAGGCATGCTTGATCTACAAGTAAGTCAAGCATGAAAATCATCCAGATCATGACTTGACAGACGTGTGGCAAGACCTGGGAGTTTTGTTGGTTTCATCACTTGAGGTCATGGAGTGCTGCCATGTGATGATCCTGATCATCCTGTTGACTCCTCTCCTTCACCCAGCAACACTTAAATTATCCACCAGCAAACTTGTTTTGGGACCCTATCTTGAATATACGGTTTTTCTGTAAAAAAAAGCATGGTACCTCAAAGAATAATTGCTGGAATAGAAATTAACTTTGATCAGACTTTCCAATAAATGTGACAGACTGCATTTATCCAGTCTCTGAATCTGGATAGATTTTGACTAAGTATCTTACCAGGTCAGCTAGCCGTTATTTTGTCACTGCACTCTTCAAGCTTTTGCATTTTATGTATCCCAACTTTACAAAGGTGGGACATGCATATCATAACCTTTACTGTGTGTGAGGAAGGTATATTTTTAGTATATTTTTTAATGTTCATTTGGTTCTCTTTCCAGGCAGGACGTCGAGGTCGAAAGCACTGAAACTGCACAGACCACCCCTGAAATCAAGGAGAAGACGGTTGAAGATGTGAAAGCACAGAAAGAGGCAGTAAGTACATCTTCATGTCAACCCTGCCAAATGGAGAAAGTGCTTGTGATTCTGGGTGGTTATGCATTAACTGGACCTATTTTTGTCCTGGTTCTTGATATAAAATAAATTCCTATTTTGAAAATAAAACCAAAAAAAATGGTATGGTGTGCTTGATCAGGTCACTACCGGAAATCACCATACAAATTTTCTATGGTTGTCAGATGGTTCAACTACTGGACATTCGCCCGAGTTCTGGAGTTTAATCCCTGCCATGCCCAGTGTGTTATGGAGATTTTTCAATCTTCCAGGTCAACAAAGGTGCACACCCACTTGTGCCTGAACCCCTTGCACACAGGAGAAATATGCAAGATCATGCAATGCATGTCAGTGTCTTGTCGGTCATTGATAAACAGTATAGCTGCATACATGGTAGGGTAATTATAAAAAGATTCATATAAAAATGTTATACAAGGGTGTTTGTGCAAGATTGAATCTGATGGGAAAAGAAAGATGAGTGCCCAATATTTGCTGTTAGTTAGCTCTAGCCAGGCAGTCTGTTGTGCAAATGTCTGTCTGTCTTTAGAAAAAAAAACAAGGGCCCTAAAGCATTGTCTGAGAGATATCGCTGTATATGTATTGATATCACTCAAGGCCACTAAGCAGGTTATGCTGCCTGTCAGATGTGGTACAGTGATAACAGTTTGTCTGAATATATGTTAAAAAAAAATTTTTAAATGAAACTGGGATAACAGTGGATTTGAACACTGCCATTATTGTGGCTTTGTAAACTGAAACTGGTTTGATTACACATGGAATAGTTGCGCATATTATGAACAGTGTGTAGTGCTTGTCAACAGAAATGTTCTTTTCATCTCGAGCTTTGTTCTGTTCCATTTAGGCTGACAACAAGGCAGACACTGCAGAGGAGAAGACGGAAGCGGAAGAAGGCGAGGGAGATAAAAATGACAACGCCTCCACAGAAGAGTCTGAAGCTACAGCAACAGGTAAATGAAACAGCTGACATGTCAGTCTAGTTGTGGGGGGTGGGTTCAAATCAGTAACAGATTTCTGGTGTGCTGCTTCCCTGTGCCATTCTCTTCAATACCTTGTTGAATGT
Organism: Babylonia areolata; assembly: GCF_041734735.1. Lineage (NCBI taxonomy): Eukaryota > Metazoa > Mollusca > Gastropoda > Neogastropoda > Buccinidae > Babylonia > Babylonia areolata. The sequence continues at coordinate 14,404,544 of NC_134902.1, read as the reverse complement.
TTAGTCCATTGAAAGAGCCTGTACACCACCAGCAAGATGCACTAGACCATTGTTGTCACATACTCCAATCTATAAGCACAGGTCTAAAGGCTTACATCAAATTTCCTCAGTGCTGTAGATCAAGTGTTCAGTGGTGTTTTGCTTTTAATTTTGTGTGCTAGTAACTTTGGCCTAAAAAGGGGTGCATGCAGGTTATGTTGAAATGTAAGGAAGCCAGGAGTTGATGGGGTCTTGTGGTGCAACCGTGTCTGAAAGACATGGTGCTTGCTCCCAAAGTGACAACAAAGTCATTCTCTGACAGGCCCTTGTCAAAAAACAATGCCAGAGGATCGACAGACAATACAGGAAAAAAAAACTCAGCTGTATGAAGAGCACAGGAACAGGGGTCATAATGGCTGCTGGAAAAAAAGAGGGCGCTAGCCAGCGGGACAAAGGGGAGGTTACTTCTAGGAGGTTATCAGCTGCAGTTTCATTTTCTCCGCATAGGGAGATAGTAGTTTGCACAGGACAGGAATATCGGACCCCTGCTGGAGTCTGCACTAGTTAGGTCACGGTAAGTATGTTATTTAAATTTCCTTTTTAAATTTACGATATGCAGTGTTTAACAGAAATGATGTAATGTTTCAGAAGCAGAAGAAAAGACTGAAACGGCAGCAGAGAAACGCAGTGCGGAGGAAGAGAATGGGGAAGACGAAAGCCCAACAAAGAAAGTGAAAACCACAGAGGAAGAGAGTGAAAAGAAAGAAGAGGAAAAGACGGAGTCTGCCTAATTTTAATTTATGTGTTGGAGTGACTTCTAGTGTGGATGTAATGTGTAGAGACAGTTTCTGTGAAACTGCCTGACAACAGGCTGTAAACATTTTGTGTCTCATTTTAGTGTTGCTCTCTGTTCATAACAATAAACTTCATTGTTTCAATCAACTTTTGCATTCCTGTGTCTTGATCATTTTGTGTATTCTCACAATGTTACAGAAAACTGCAAGTTGTACAGCAGCTATATTGGGTCCTTGGTGATTGCAATGAGCAATTTGGTTAACCATTAATTTTATCTTCATTCTTGACGTTGACCCAAACTCTGCTGAATGAAAAAGTGATCTAGATCTTTATTCCTTTTCATTTTGTTTTTATCTGGTTACTGCAAAAATCAACCATCTAAATTGCATTTCATTTATTTTACTTGCTTTGGAAGGGAACACCAGAACTGATTTTCAGATAAAATTGACTGAATCAGGTTTAAAATACAGGACAGCACAGAAAAATTGTGAGGATTGTAAACATGGTCATTCATGACAAACACAAAATTGGTCCACAAATCAGACAAGCGTAACGCACATGGGCATATCCAGCAAAGAAGTTTCTAACTGCAATAGTATACTTGAGAGATAAAAATCAAAAGGTGGGAAATGTACAGCAAGGAAATATATTGTCAAATAGCTGAAATTGAATTATCAAGGATGAATGGGCCTCAAGTTGCATTCACCTGGCTTTCCATTTGAAACACAAAGTACAATACATGAATTTTCAATTTTTTAAAAACTAATCCCTTACGTTGAAGATCTACACTTAATATTAACCTTTGTTGGCTATCCTGTGTGGTACACCCAGGTGTCAAAAACCAATCTTTGCCAGTTCTTAATATTTTTCTACAAAATATAAATGCTTCCTACACAAAAGGCCAACTTTTGCCAAAAAAATTTATTAGGCAATGAGTAATTAATGGGTGGCGTTTAACTACACGTGGACTCTTGTGTAGGTTGTGTATGACCCATGCTTTTTAAAGAGGAAAAAGTGTGGTCGCCCCTCAAAAGCTCGTGTGGGTCATGCACAACCCATACCTTTTTTTTTTATTTTATAGTGATTTAAGGTAGAATTTGCAATTGGTGAAGGAAAATAGTTTTACTTTCAATAGCCTCACTAACCCTGCCCCTTTCGCTCGTCTTCAGCTATAACCCCCTTCCATCCCTTTCTCAAACAGCATGTACCCATGTGACTGAATATCTTTGTGCGTGTACAGAATGCTGGAGTCCTATCTCTTTGTGCATAAGTAGGGTTTGTTGTATGTATGTGCATGTGGTGTTATGCGTTTGTGTGTGTGAATGCATGAGCATGTGTTTCTTCGGAGTGTTTGTGTGTGTGTGAGACAGCATGTCTGAGTAATCAGTTGTTGCGATGTTTCCTTTTCTACATTTTGTTATACAGGTTTTTGTCTCTTTACAAAGTATGGGTTGTGCACAGCCCACACAAGCTTTGGAGGAATATACAGGTTTTTGTCTCTTTAACCTTTCCCGTACGTCGTGGGTGTGAAATCACCCAGACAAGTGTTTTTGCTCTGTAACTCAAGTAATATTGAAGCCACTTCCACATAATTTCATGACTTTGTCCATAATATAGTTTACTACATATCCACTGAACATTATTTTCTTTTATACATAAACAAAGAAGTTATTAATCAATTAATGTCCCAGTACGTCGTGGGTGTGACGACACCCATACTCCCAAAGAATAAACCTTGTACGTCGTGGGTGTGGAGCCACCCATGCAAAGCTTGCGCGCCACGCGTTGTCGACGTGACGTCACTTGGGCTCGCTACAGAGAGAGATGAGAGTGACCTTGTCTTTTGTTGATCGTATCCCGGTTCAAGTCTGCGGTAAATTTTCTCTAAAGTTGTAACTAATTTCAGAAAACAATATTTATTGCACTAGATATCTTCAACAATATTGAATGAACTGTTTTTCTTGTAGAGAATGATCGGGAGCAACTGATTGATAGCTTTTTATCTAGTTGGAATTAAAGTGCCTTTCTAAGAACTGGATATTTTTGTAAGTCTGAAATCAATTGATCTAAAATCTAGTTGATATAGAAATTTTATTCTTATCCTAATCTGTTCAAAGTAGAGAAAACCCGACTATGGCTAAAGAAAGAAAGAAAGAAAGTTAATATAGAAATTTTATTCTTATCCTAATCTGTTCAAAGTAGAGAAAACCTGACTATGGCTAAAAAAAGAAAGAAGAAAAAAAATGCCAGCCAGCCAGCCAGGAATGCCGAGATCTAGGCCAAGGGAAGGGGGGGGACTGATACCAGGCTGTTGCTCCTATGTTAGGGCACCTGCCTTGACCGAAAGAGGATGGGCGTGTAGCCGCTAATAAAAAAAAAAAAAAAACCAACAACACACACACACACACAAAAAGAAAACAAAAACAAAAAAACCGTTTTTTGTAAGTAACAACACACTTCTCACGGGCAAAACTTACTCACAATGCGCCTGGTCAAGCACTGGAGTAAATAGCCTACACGCACAAGTGGAAACTGCGCATGCAAGTCTGCTGAAGAAAAGTCAAATTTGCTTTACGGACAGGTGTGGGTTACTGTGCACCCACGACGTACGGCAAGGTCTTATTTCTTCAGTGAAACCATGGGTGCCTACACACCCACGACGTACAGCGAAGGGTTAGTTCGTACACAGAAACCATGGGTGCCTGCACACCCACGACGTACAGCGAAGGGTTAGTTCGTACACAGAAACCATGGGTGCCTGCACACCCACGACGTACAGCGAGGGGTCATTCCTTCTTAGAAACCATGGGTTTCTGCACACCCACGATGTACGGCGCGCAAGATTTTAGGCCACGTACGGGAAAGGTTAAAGGGTATGGGTCATGGATGACCCACATGAGATTCCGTGCGAAGTCAAAAGCGATAGACAGCGAAGGTTAATAAGCACATAATTAAAGATAAAGAAAAGCTTGGTCTTAAAAAATTGTTCATTTGTTTTCTCAAACTCACTTAAAAAATATTTTCAGAACACTCGAAAAAAATTTAGCTGGCATCCTGGGCACTGGCTCACCATTAACAGGCAACCTACATCGGGCACAATACCTATGGTTGTCTTTAAATCCACCTTTGGCATGGCTGCACCTGGTCAGGACCGACAGTCTCTCCCCTGGGATGGCAGTGGACATGCGTCTCCCTTCACTGTCTTTGACCTTCACTCGATGCTGTTCCCAAACGAGAATATTTCTGGGTTGCCGAGTCAAGCAGCAATGACTGGCACAAGTAAAAATCAACAGATCAGGAAACCGGAACTAGCCTAAACAGGTAACAATAACGACCTTCACGCGTTCTTAAACGTATGACACTAGTCATCAGCTGGAAAACATGCTCCTGTGTAAGAAAATGTTCGCATTCCCCAATGGACATAAAAATATGCACAATAACATACCATTTGAAAAAGTCACTAATGATATGTTTCCATCACCCCATCCTGGGGTGAAAAAAAACCCATCTGGTATTTATAGTTTTTTTTCAAGTATGTAATATTACAGATGAATGTGTATGATAGTCGATTTAAACTATTACCATCAGAACAGCAGAGGGGGTAAGTGCTGTCCTGACTATCTGGACTAGAATTTGAAAACAGTGGAGAGTGTCTTGCCAAAGTTGCATCCCCACTCTTGGCCAAGACGATTTTAGAACAGTCGGCATTGGGATGGTTCCCAAAGGCTAACTTGTCCCCAGTGCTGCAGCCCTAAGAGCCTGTGCAATTTTGCCTCATAGTTTGTCATAGTCCATCACTAATCACATAAGATTAAGCAGTCATTTCCCATTGCATTGGAGAAACCATCGATTGTTTAACACGCCTCTCACTTTGCTGATGGCCCAAACTGATAAAAGACAAATGTACACCCACACATTCATCCCAAAGGATGATGGGCGCAATATTCGAGTGGTTAAAGCACTGGACTTTCAATCTGAGGGTCCCGGGTTCGAATCTTGGTAATGGTGGGTAAAGAGTGGAGGTTTTTCCGATCTCCCAGGTCAACATAAGTGCAGACCTGCTTGTGCCTGAGCCCCCTTCGTGTGTATACGCATGTAGAAGATCAAATACGCACGTTACATATCCTATAATCCATGTCGGCGTTTGGTGGGTTATGGAAACAAGAACATACCAAGCATGCACACCCCCAAAAATAAGCCCACGAACGAAGAAGATCCCAAAGGATAGCAACCAGAAACTTCAATCTACTCAAACTTTTTTTTTTGCAAATAAGACAATCTGTCAACGCAAAGCTTTCTCAAAGCTCTCAAATTCAAAATGCAGCAAACAAGCGAATTCCTGCAACAAACTAACCAAGTCTCACACAAACTATACCATGCAAAGGGACCAAAATACGGATTCCACTTAACAGGTTACAAAACGACCTTCATGTGCTTCACAAACATAACACACTACACATCAGCTTTTGTACCTGTGTGAAAAAAATGTTCACATTCTCCAATGGAGAAAACAAAAATTCACATGCACAAAAAGAAACCATTTGAAAAAAATGTCACCAAGTGACCAAACATGTACAAAGCATTTTGTAACAATTGCCCTATTCATGATGTAAGCCATTAATCAAGATATTCTTAACAATCCATATTAAGTAACTTCACTTAAAACGGTTGACTGTAATGATGCTTTTTCAGCTTGGCTTGTGTTAGAAGCTGAGCAAAAGCTTTTTCCCTTCATAATATACCCCTGCCCCCTCCCTGCCAAAAAAAAAGGGAAAAAGATTCTCACCATATATAATTTCCAGCGTGAAATCTTTTCAGCCAGCTCAAAGTAAAAGCAAAAATAGCTGGCTACTATCTCTCAGGTAAGTGCCCTAAAACTGATCAATTGTATATTACCTATCAAATTTATGTGAACCACACTGGAAAGATTTTTGAGTACACAGTTGGTGAAAAAAACATTCTGCAGCAATTCTTTTGAGACCAAAAAAAAACCCACCTTAGACTTACATTCGTGGAATGAGTTCTCAGCAGCAACAAACATTTAACCTTTCCCGTACGTCGTGGGTGTGAAATCACCCAGACAAGTGTTTTTGCTCTGTAACTCAAGTAATATTGAAGCCACTTCCACATAATTTCATGACTTTGTCCATAATATAGTTTACTACATATCCACTGAACATTATTTTCTTTTATACATAAACAAAAGTTATTAATCAATTAATGTCCCAGTACGTCGTGGGTGTGACGACACCCATACTCCCAAAGAATAAACCTTGCACGCCGTACGTCGTGGGTGTGGAGCCACCCATGCAAAGCTTGCACGCCACGCGTTGTCGACGTGACGTCACTTGGGCTCGCTACAGAGAGAGATCAGAGTGACCTTGTCTTTTGTTGATCGTATCCCGGTTCAAGTCTGCGGTAAGTTTTACTCTAAAGTTGTAACTAATTTCAGAAAACAATATTTATTGCACTAGATATCTTCAACAATATTGAATGAACTGTTTTTCTTGTAGAGAATGATCGGGAGCAACTGACTGATAGCTTTTTATCTAGTTGGAAATATCAGCACTGGCTAGGGATGGGCGTGTAGCCGCTAAAAAAACCAAACAACAACAACAAAAACAACACACACACACACACAAAAACAAAACAAAAAAACACCGTTTTTTGTAAGTAACAACACTCTCTTCTCACGGGCAAAACTTATTCACAATGCGCCTGGTCAAGCACTGGAGTAAATAGCCTACACGCACTAGTGGAAACTGCGCATGCAAGTCTGCTGAAGAAAAGTCAAATTTGCTTTACGGACAGGTGTGGGTTACTGTGCACCCACGACGTACGGCAAGGTCTTATTTCTTCAGTGAAACCATGGGTGCCTACACACCCACGACGTACAGCGAAGGGTTAGTTCGTACACAGAAACCATGGGTGCCTGCACACCCACGACGTACAGCGAAGGGTTAGTTCGTACACAGAAACCATGGGTGCCTGCACACCCACGACGTACAGCGAGGGGTCATTCCTTCTTAGAAACCATGGGTTTCTGCACACCCACGATGTACGGCGCGCAAAATTTTAGGCGACGTACGGGAAAGGTTAATACATTGTTTTCCACTCCACTGTTAAACATGAATTGTCATTCCATTCATGAACCCTCACACATGACAGTGCACATGATCAAATTGAAAAGCTAGAAATTCGATGAAAGTCTGCCAGCTCTTTGTCAGAGAAGATGGTTGTATTTAGGGTTGACATCAAACTTGCACTCAGAACATGGGAATTCTTTCACAAAGAAAGGTTCATACCTGTAAAACACAAGAAGCAGAAAATTGTGTGAAAGATTTTATCAACATTGACATTTAAGTGCTAAACACATAACCATAATTATTCTCACACTGTTCTTGGTAGTTTACAGTTACGGAATGGATCATTAAAACATAACTGCAAAACATATATAAACAGGCTAAGCAGTTTTCTTAACCGTGAGGACTGGAGCTGTCCCTCAATTATTTTTTTTAACTTCTCTAACTGAAAAATCCTGCCCGCAATAGTGTCTTCCACAACCATTTCTGTAAGAAATCTGACAACCCAAACAGCATCCCTTCACTTGGATTCCATATTAAACCTCACGTGGAAAATGCTGATCTGGATGTTGGAGGCATCTCAGATTTTTTAAAGTTCTCTGACAGCCCACTATGGACCTTTAAAACACCTGACGTCTGATTCAATCTGGCTTCATATCGAAAAGACTCCATTACTTTTCTGAACTGCCACAAATTTTCCACATTTAAGAAAATCTTCACTGATGGTTCGGAGGAGGGTGTCGCTGCATCTGCATTCAGTCCTGCTTTTCCTGACCAACCCTCAACAAAACCCATTCTTTCTGACAGCTCTGTTTATAAGTACTGCGGAACTGACTGCACTGGTTCTGGCATTGAAAATGATTCTGAAAGCAAAATGCACATGTTTTATGAGCCCTTCAGATTCCTTGTCAGCCGTGAAGGCAATTGCCAGCAGGAATCTGACACATCAGAAACTGTTGGAATTTTATGAAACTTTTGTAATAAGCAAAGAACATGATGTTGTTTAAGCCTCAGTTCAAGGCCATGTTGATGTTTGAGGTAACAAAATGGCAGACCAGCTGGCCAAGAATGGCATAAAAGATAAATTATCAAGATCCTACATACCATACACAGACATGAAGCAGAAAGTGAACACTTACGTCAAAGATCTTTGGCAAGAGTGGAACACCCAGACGGACAAGCTGTTCCAAATTTGTCCAGACCTAAAAGAGATCCTCCCATCGGTTGTGAAAAACCGAAAGGCGGAGTCTTTGCTGTGCAGACTGAGCACGCTTTATCTACTCATTCTTACTTATTAAAAGGGGAGGAGGCCCCTCGATGTATTCCCTGTGATAAACCTCTCACCGTGAAACATGTGCTCATTGCTGGGATTTGCATGACGTTAGACACAGACATCACATGGCAGATTCTCTGAAGACTTTGTTTTGTGACGTCCCTCCATGGGCATTTATGGGCTTCTTGAAAGAAGTGACCATTTATAATCAGATCTGAATGTTTTAAACTCTGGAAGGTTTTATAAACTTTTTGAGTGAAAAGCTTGAAGCAGTGGTAAGTTTTTACTGAACTTTTTTACCCCTGACTTGAAGTAGATACTAATGTGGTGATAGCCTTGAGATGGCCTTAGTAGTCGGCAAGTCTCTAAGCACCATGATTCGATTTGATTACTGCCAAGCCTATATATGCTTAGTGACTATTTGTCAAACGATGTTATGGTCATAGATGGTAATAATTAACAAATTCTAACATGTGAACTACTAACAGAGTATATACAATCTATACTTTTCTGAAAGGAAAATTAGCACAGAGCAGATTATGACAATTTCATATGAATTAAATGGCATTATGATGAGAAAATTCCAACAATGACGTCCTGTTTTTTGCACATCAGATGTCAAATTTCCATTTGGGGCACTTAAAGGGTTTAAGAGTTCCCATGCAGTTACTCAGGGCTGAAGACTTGATATGCAAAATTTTTTTTCTTTTCTTTTTTTCTCAATATCCCTCATTCACTTTATATGTCAAGTACCAATGAAAAATTTTAATCAAAATTGCCATAACTGGCAGTGAAACTACTGAACCCTGGTCACACAATAAAATTTACACTACCTTCCATTCTCTGCACCTGCTGCTGCTTCTTCATTCATGGGCTGCAACTCCCACATTCACTCATATGTACACAAGTGGGCTTTTAAGTGTATGACCATTTTTACCCTGCCACATATGCAGTCATACTCCGTTTTCGGGGGTGTGCATGCTGGGTAGGTTTTTGTTTCCATAACCCACTGAACGCTGACATGGATTACAGGATCTTTAACGTGCGTATTTGATCTTCTGCTTGTGTATACACACGTAGGGAGTTCAGACATAAGCAGTCTGCACATATGTTGACCTGGGAGAATGGAAAAATCTCCATCCTTTACCCACCAGGCACTGTTACTGAGATTCGAACCTGGGACCCTCAGATTGAAAATCCAAAGCTTTAACCACTCTGTTGCGCCCATCTTTGCACATGCTAATTACAGGAAATTACAGGAAACATTCTGACTTTTTAACCATTTTGACAACTTGTGTCATCAACAGAAAAACAAGACCATGTGTCCACAAAGTTTTATACAACAAATGAAGTGACATCCAACTGAAAGACTTGAATTTTTAACCCCTATAGTGATATACCCACGATAAAATTTTAGTAAAGTCTTAAGTGCCCAAGGACAGAAATTTCCACCCAATTCTGGTGTGCAAATATGTACCCAAGGATGTAATTTTCCATCCACATCATCGTAGGTATTTTCCTATTGCAAAATCATTGAATTCATGAGATATTCTCATAATTGGATAGTATGTTTATTTCGCTTTCAGAAAAGTGTAGGTTACGTGTTGTTTTTTTAGTAGTCTGCATGCTAGAATTCATCACAGAAATATATTACCTTCCATGACCAAACACCTTGGCAAGTTGTTGTGAGCATAAAAAATCTTGGCACTGAAAGGGTTAAACAAAGAGAAACAAACCAGTGAACACACCTACTGCTCTATGTGGAATCTAGATACTGCTAAGAACATTTCTGATTAAGTATGCTGTTTTCCTGTATCTCTCTTAACTGCCGGCAAATTTGAGCACCAGTGGCTTCGCAAGAACACTGTTACACTGTAATCAGTGTCACTGTAACGTACTGTGGGTTGCGAGTCACCAACTGTCATGATATCTGATATATAACCCAGGAGACCAACTCATATCTAATGGCTTTCTCAAAAGTAGCATAATGGAGAACTGGGATAAACTAAAACATGCATGATCAATAAACTGCCCACAAAACTAAGTTTCAAACATATGCCTAGAAAATATAATGGCCAGACTCGCTGTCAGACAAGCTAATAACATGCCAGAACAATTGATTTACAAACTGTCGAACAAACAAGCTTACCAAAAGTTGACAGCCAGATTGCGATGCTCAGATTTACTGGGTCGAGACTGCACCTCATGCCACCAGAATGCAGGCATGAACAACACCTCGCCCTCCTTGATGGTGCACGACAAAGGGCGTGCTGAACCAAACTTTGGGAATCTCTGTCCAAAAAGTCATATCAACACATGTACTGAGTAAGGTTGTTTTGGTGTTTTTTTTAAACATCACATACAAAGGAATGCTCTTTCCATCTGCTTAGCAAAAAGAAAGCTAAACCAGAGACCCTCAGATTGAAAGTCCAATGCTTTAACCACTCAGATGTTGTGCCTGTCAGTATCTGTGATGAAAACAATGATATTCACGACATGCATGGTGTGAAATTAACTGTACTCTGGTCTAATCAAATCAAGCTGCTCATGTGGTTACAAAATACGAACCTGCAGATATAGTATCTGTGGAGTGGCGGCCTAGTGGTAACATGTCCACGTAGGAATCCAGGGAAGCTGAATGTACAGGACTGAATCTCACTTGCAGGAATTTTGGCTCCTCCTCCATTAAACCTAGAGTGGTCGTTTGAACACTAATCATTAGGATGAGAGGATAAATAACGCCATTGTTGCAACTGGACTGATAATGTGGCTGTGAACGCCAAGAAGAAAAGGATAAACAAAGGTCCTGTGTGCAGCATGCATTCAGCACGTGTAGAAGAACCCACCACAGCAAGAGAGTTGTCCCTAGCAAAATTTTATAGAAAAATTCACTCTAATTAATATACAAACGTGTGTGCGTGACAGAAACCTAACTGAATGAAACAGAAAATAAATGATGAGCGCCCAAAAGGCAGCTCTGTTTGTTCTATCCAGGTAAGGAACCTGTTGTGCAAATGACCATGTTCAAAAAAGAGCTTACAGCCTGGCTGACCAACAGGTGCAACAGCCGAGTGGTTAAAATGTTGGACTTTCAATCTGAAGGTCCCAGGTTCGAATCTTGGTAATGGCACCTGGTGGGTAAACGGTGAAGATTTTTGTGATCTTCCAGGTCAACATATGTGCAGACCTGCTTGTGCCTTAACCCCGTTCGTGTGTATACACAAGCAGACTATCAAATACGCACGTAAAAGATCCTGTAATCCATGTCAGTGTTTGGTGGGTTATGGAAACAACATACCCAGCATGCACATCCCCAAAAACGGACAATGGCTGCCTACATGGCGGAGTAAAAACGGTCATACACGTAACAAACGAGTGAACGTGGGAGTTGCAGCCCACGAACAATGAAGAAGAAGAGAAGAAGAGGTCTCTGACCGAGGATAGATGCTATATGTATGTATCCATATCAGTTTAAGTCTCTCACTGCATTCAGACAAATCCATATACACTACACCACATCTGGGCGGCAGATGCCTGACAGCAGCATAACCCAACATGCTTGTCAGGCCTTGAGTGCATGCAGATATATTTGCGTACCCTTCAAAGTGGATTTCTTTTGACACAATTTTGCCAGAGGGCAACACTGTTGTTGCCATGTGTTCTTTTTCAGTGCGCCAAGTGCATGCTGCACATGAAACCTCGGTATATCATCTCATCCGAATAACTAGACACTCAGTTTGATTTTCCAGTCAAACTTGGGAGAAAGAGCGCGAGCAGGATTTGAACCCAGACCCTCACCGACACTGTATTGGCAGATAAGCGTTGTAACCATTCTGCCACCCCTTTCTCTCAATCTATCAATCAACAGATAAATCAACAGCGGTACCTCCAGGTGAGGATTCAGGATGTCCACAGGTGACATGACCATGGATGTGCTGTCCAGCAGCGTGGAGCGTCTGAACTGCTTCAGCGTGGAGCTGTAGGACAGGATGGCCTCTGGGATGTGGGCCTCGTACAGCAAGTCATTGTGGGGCTCAAACAGCGTCACCTGTTTTTCTCCACTGATCTGAACAACAATCATCACAGGTTTTATTATTATTATTATTATTATTTTTGTATGTATGACAATCGTAAGAACTATCATATAAGAACTAAGAACTATATGTATGATCTGAAAACAATCATCAGTGGTATGATTATTATTGTAAATATGATATCAAAACAATCATCAGATGCATTACTATATGTTTCTCTGGCAAGAAGACAGCTAGCCACCAAAGATACCTATGGTGAAATCATATCACAAACCTTCTACAGAAAACAAAACAAAAAACAAGAGCAAACACAAAAGCAATGCCCTCCCAAAGACAGGCAATATGTCTGCACAACACAATGACCAAATTATGAAATCAAAACAATACAGAACAGGCAGAAAATATTTACAACAATTAATTTTTACAATTATCAAACATCTCCACGTTTCAACATTGAGAATATGCATGCTATGTTCTTACTGCTGAAACCCAAGAGACAACAGCCTTGGCATAAAGGATGAAAGCAAAGAGAAATAGGAGAGAGAAAAAAAGACAGAATTAAACAAACAAAGCAACAGATAAGGAAAAATCTTGGGAACCCGGCATACGGCTAAAAAAAAAAAAAAAATCTTGCTGCATGGTCAAACCTACATCTTGTATGCCAGCTTGCATTGTTAATTCATTCTGTTCACAGATGTATACACATTTGTCCCATACAAAATAAACAGAAAGGATAATGCAAACAATAGAGCAAGCTATAAAAATTCAAGAAAGTAACCTGTTCAATCAAACCATTCAGACTGTATAAGCAAAACAATCAACGAAGTACAACGTTCAAAATCAAATTTGATTCAATTAAGCAATTTTTACAGCCACATTGAAAACAGTTCAAGCTGAAAGCATAAAGAAAAGAATGAGTAAAGTAACTTTCATTTGATTCAAAAATTGAACTTTTCTGATCATGAGAATTAAATGGTATTGTTTACAACTTTCTCGATCCTCTGTAAACCCTGCTCACACACTACAGTACAGGTACAGACTCAGGTTTTATCTTCCTGAAAATGTCTCTCCATGAATCAGTTGGTATGGCTGTTGTACCAGTACTTCTTTGTGATCTCAATATCAAATGCGCTTCATGTTGTGTATGCGTTACTTCAAAGGGTATGTAACATTTTCATGTACCACCCCACCCCACCCCCACACACATGGTTTCCTGAAATAAAGATGTCTTTTCTTGTCTTGGGCATTTTTTTTTAATGGGGCACATCACATAAGTGTACAGTTAAGGTTCTGCAATGACTATTTCTTATGTAAAATAGTAACCAATTTGTTTCCCTGTCATTGAGATCTCTGACAAATCAACTACTTTCCTCTCAGAAATCACAATAACACAGGTCACACATACCACTCATCAGACCCAAAGTATACTGACTTTTCAATGTGTATCCTGGTTTGGCAATGTCAATGCTGTAAACAAGGGAAGGACTGTGTGTAAGTTGTCAACCTGGTAGAGAAAAAAAGGATCACAAGTTCCTGCTGACAAACTTCTACTGTTTAAAACACACCATGTCTCTGACCTGACTGCTGAGTAAGCTAACTGAATACAGACTAGCACTGAGCAACCACCCATAAGACGTGTGCAGTAAACAATGACATGCACAAGGAAAATGAAGAAGTTAAGCAAACTGGTACCATTTATGCCCTTTTGTTGTGTCTGAATGATTGTTGTGCCCCTTGCATAAACATGGGAATGGAGGGAACAGACATAAAGGTTTCTACCTTCATTTTGCTCCCACCACGCTTCTCATCTCCCTTTCACAAACAGAGTGCATGACACTTAAAAGATTAAAATCTACCATTATTTCTTCAGCACACAACACACTGATGAAGCTTTCTGCCCAGCAATCAAGATAAAAATGCACATACTGCAGGAAGAATTTATTCAAATTATCAATGGACTGGTGCAACAGCCGAGTGGTGAACACGCTGGACTTTTTAACCTGAGGGCCCTGGGTTCAAATCAAGGTCACGGTACCTATGGTGGGTAAAAGATGGAGATTTTTCCATCTCCCAGGTCAACATATATGTGCAGACCCGCTAAACCTTAAATCCCGTAATCCATGTCAGCATTCAGTGGGTCATGGAAACAAAAACATACCTGGTATGCATCCTCCCAAAAACGCAGTATGGTGGGGTAGAAAACACAGTATGACTGCCTACATGGTGGGGTAGAAAATGCAGTATGACTGCCTACATGGTGGGGTAAAAAACGCAGTATGACTGCATACATGGTGGGGTAGAAAACGCAGTATGACTGCCTACATGGTGGGGTAAAAACGGTCATACACATAAAAGCCCGCTTGTGTGTAATAGTGAAGTGCCAGTCACAGCCCACGAACAAAGAATAATTTAAAAAATCATGCCTTAGCTTTCAATTTTGTCTGCATTCATCACGCCTTAGCTTTCAATTTTGTCTGCATTCATCACTTACAATGCCTTTGAAGATGGATTTTCTTCAAGGCAACAACACTTCCTTTGTTTACCAGATGAGTTCTTTCATGACCACTGTATACACTGAACACCAACCATTTCCCTGCACTGGAGGCTAACTAAATGCCCTGTCTGGTCTTGACACAAACTGTTATCTCCAACCTCCTTGTTGTGTTATGTGATTAGTCAAAATCCCAATATCCAGAAAACAGGGATTCCCAGTTAGAAAGCAAGTTGACCTGTGTATCCTCAGCCTAAGAATGGTGTGTGCCTTGTGGAAATAATTACCAGGAAAGCTTGTGGCACAGTCAAAAATCTACCTGTATAACATTCTGATGCAAAACCTTACTTCACTCCTTGTCCAAATCACTATCACAAATGCACAATAATCAGTCAACAGGAAGTATGTTGATCTATGTATCCACAGTCTGATGTTATGTGCCTTGCAGATATAATTACAAATGTGGTTGTAGAAACATACATTTGCTCCCATCCAATAAATGTTTGTTAGTGTACAAAAATACGGGTGAAGGTGACATGCTAAGCACACTGACTGCCAGCATGGTCATAAAATGGTTAAGTATTATTTTTTGTGGATTAATTAGATGCGAGTGCCTTAAGTACTGCAGTTATTTAATGCCTGGAAGAATATATGATGTTCATAAAAAATTAAAAAAAGAAAGAATTGTTACACACACACACACACAGGATGGTAATCAGACATTTACAGAAAGTAATAACTACTCAATTACTCAAGGTATAAGCAGCAGTATGTTTTGAAAGAGAAACTTGTTATAATGTATTTTCTTGATACTGTTTCATCTGGGTTTTTTTTATGTCTTCTTTATTCTTTTTCTCTTCATTTTAGAAAACTGCTTTCAAGCCTTTACACGAATTACAGTCTGTTGAAAGAAAGACTACCTTGGTATCTTTGTATAGATTTTTTTTTAAAGCCCTAAAAGTTTCTCCTGCAAATGTTTTCAGTGGATTATGGTGAAACTGGTAAAATTTACATTTTTCTTTGATGATATTAAACAGATGAATGAGTGTAGAATCAAAATCAACAGAAATCGCAAATGCAATAAAATTACAAAAGCAGTTAGCATCACCTCCCGTTTCTATTCACAACCAAGTATGATTTCAAATTAATTTTGTGACAGAGTTTTGTATACAGTAACAAAGCATCAGGAATGATCAATGCAAAATATGGTGTAATAAGTGTTAGGAGGTGTCTAAACACACATGCCAGAGAAAAGTAACGGTAAAAGCAACACCAACACAACATGACAACATGAAGCATTTGAGGTTAATGCAAGAGAATACCCAAGTTTAAATGTGACACGTGAAAATCTTTCAAAGTGAATTAACGAAAATATCAGTTTGAAGAGAATGAAAGAAAGCTGTGGTTAGTGAATCACATATTATAACCAGAAAAACAGTCCACATGAAAGCACTTCAAGTGGAACAACAGAAAACAGTCCCCATGAAAGCGCTTCACAGAAAAGAGTTCCCCTGCATTGTACTCTGTGGCTTGAACTGGATTATTCAATATGGGCCTCACACCTATTTCCAGGTTGGATAAACCTAGAAACCCACCCCATATTTAAATGCTTTTCTCAGTATTAATAATGCTGACGATTGTGACAGACTAAAATAAGGTTCAGTCTGGTTTGTTTCCAATGGAATACTGGATTTGAAATATAACACCTTAAATATGGTGGTATTTTTTTTTTATGAACACAAATTCAGCTATATAAGTAAATTGCACAGAGCATCTTTACATGTACAGATATAGTACAGCTCACTGAAAAACACACAGCCATGAATACAATGAATTACAGTTTGTTGAAACTAAACATACAGTTGTTGCAATGTGAAATGAACAAATGGATGCAAGAGAAATGATCCTGCATGCAGTGAGCGTGCTTCACATTCTGACCCAGCTGCATACACACACAGAGTCCAGGTGGAATCAGGGATGAATAGCTGAGTGGTGAAAGGGTTGGAATTTTAATGAGGTTCCAGGGTTTGAATCCTGGTTATGGCGCCTGGCTGTTCATGGGTAGAGATTTTTCCAATCTCCAAGGTTCAACATACATGACCTCCAACTATAACCTGAACCCCCTTCGTGTGTCTACACATGCAGAAGATCAAACATGCTCGTCAAAGACTGCATAATCCATGTCTGTGTCTGGCGGGCTATGGAAACTAGAACAGACCTAACATGCAAAAACTCCAAAACAGGCCATGGCTGGGTAAAAAACACTTAAACATATGGAGGCCCACCCCTATACACAAGTGAACTTTGGAGCTGCTAGCTCACATACAATGAGAGGGTGAAGCTGACATACTCATAGTGCAGAGTTTACCACATAATAACAGATCTGAGTATCCTGCTGAAACATTTTCTCGCTAGCAACTGTATGTTCCAGTTAAAGCATTACCCTGATACATCATGTACCCAAGACAGCCCTAAGAAAATGAAAGCCACAGAATGTTTAGTCTATTAAGTGTACATTAAAACATGCAGGTTATTTTACAGAATTGTACATCTTTTAGAGTTCATTTCATAGAACTGTACGATTATTTTCAGTTTCAAATCTAATCATCAACTAAACTATTCTGTCTTCTGGTGAAACTTTCAAAATTATGTTGGCTTAATTCAAACTCTAGTGGTTGATTACCAACATTTGGAGTCTGTGTGTATGATACATTTTTTCTTTAATTTTTATAAAATTTATCATACCCATAGACCCAAAATGCTGGTGTATATATTTGCTGCCCACACACACACACTCACAAATGCATGTTGCACAAACATACAAAAAGAAATATATCAAAATTAATACAATGCCCTATTACACTGGAATTTAAAAAATACTTTGCATTATTTTTGCCACTGTACTAGTTAGCAGCTACTTTTTGTAATTTTGTAATAAACACACAAAAGTTCACAAACACAACTGTTAAATACCTGACAAAGAAAGTTATCAAAAGGATCAAAGTGAGTTTTTCCCAGGGTATTGCCATCACTGAGCCAAATATTAAGATGAACCAGCTTCAAAACTTTTTCAAAGAATGTCATTTCTGACAGATCTTGTTTCAAGTCTGGGAAGTAATCAGTGATGGATGTGTATTCCAGATATGCCGATACATTGCTAAATGTTCCACCTGAAACCTTTTGAACAAGATCTAAAAATGCTGAAAAGTTCATATTAATCCCTGCTGGCCTGACAACAACAAGGTCAGGGAAGTGAAGTTGTTTCAGAACTGATTGTGGGATCTTAAATGTTCCGTAGGTTTCCCATATGTTTGCTGGTTCTATGCCTTCATATTCTCCCTTGGGTGTCAACTTAATGTGCACTTCTTTTTCCCCATATTGCTGCACAAGAAACTCATTTGTCCACTTTGTCATCGCTGGCCAGCTGTCCATAGCCCCTGTTATTATAACTGGCTTTGAACGGGTCAGATAGTTGTTGATGAAGTCTTCTTTACTTGGTGGGGGTATACGTTCACAGGTTGGGGCATCGGTGTACTGCAGAGAAATCGTCTCTTTTTCCAGTCTCGGGCAACTTCTCTCTCCTGTACTGGGATCTTTAAAGCAATGGTCTGGTTTTCCCGTTTGACTTTTGACCATGGTCGAAACAGTGACGGAAGCAGGGAAATCTTTGACAGAGAACAGGTTTTCGAGCAAATATTCTTTGTGAAGTCCTTGGATGGTCAAACTGCCATCAGACTTTCGAAATGTGTTGCAATGACGGTTAATGAACCCTACAAATGGATCTGCTGAAGTGGCTCCACTGTATCCGAACGCTTTCGGATACACCATGTGGTTTTCCGGTTTTTGTAAACATGTTCGGTCTTCTTGAAGATGCGGAAATAAAATGGCTTTTGTTTCACCCAGTTCACCGTCAAGCTGTAACTGTTTTCCAGTTGGCCAGACAAACTGTTCCTGTTCGAATATGCCGATCATTACATTTCGTTCACCCTGGAAGGCCACGTCAGCAATTGACAGCAGATCTGCGACGCCGCCACTTTCTGTCGTCTGCTCCATGTTGTTTGGGTGAGGTTTGACGATAGCAACCACGCACTGAGCCTTCGATATCGCCAGTATATCTTCTGGACTGAGAGCTGGCCATGTTGCTGCATCTGTCCGGACAATGCACAACAAAATGAAAAACGTGCATATGACATGAAGATGAAAACGGCTCTCAGAGTCATGACGAGCGCGCTTTGAAAGGACCGACATCCTGCAACCTTTCCCACGATTAACTAAGGGACTTTATTCACAAGGCAAGAGGCGGCTGCAGTTTTGAGTTGCCCCCCTTCGTAAATTTCAAAATTATTGGACAATAATTCAATTCTTCTTCTTTTCTTCTTCCTTTGTACAACCAACATCATTTTATTGATGGTTCTGTTGTAGTTTGGGGAGGTTGCTGAGGATTGCGCTGTTATGAGGATTGAAAAAAAAAATTTGTTTATTGATATATCTCTCTTTTTTCTCTTTTTTCCCCCCTTTTTTTCTTACACATTTTCACAGATTTATAATGCTGTTCTGAAGCGTCATAAAATGTAAGCAGTCAATAGTCATCAAGTTAAAAATGTCACTTGGGTTATTGCATGTTAATGGGATTAGACTTGACTGTCAGACGGTTGAGGCCCGTCAAGGGCCTGTTCGTTGGTTGATTTTTTAAAAGTAATACTTTGTTCTTAATAGGGAGGGAGACTTGCGAGCACGGCGCAACTGCCATGGACCCACAACATTTAGGGCTTGTCTGCCTAGAGGGTAAAGCCTCACTGGACTGATTTGGCGGATGATTGCGCGGAAGAAACCATCATTGGTTCAACAGGCAGAAAGGCGATTCTCAGTAATACGCCGTGGAGTGTTGAAAGGGCGCACAGTGAGACACATACAGAATTACACTGCTGGCCATCCACTGCATCAACTGCACCTATATCCAGCCGTCTCGACTGTCAGTGAGTCAGTTGCCACTGGGTCTAAGTAGGCCGGGACGAGAGACTGAGTGGGGCTCAGTGACTGGGCAGCCTGCGCAACTCTCCCTCACTTAATCCAAGTCAAACGCAAGTCATGACTTCAAACTACACCGCGCAGCACCTCAAGTCCTCAGCGTGGCAATGAGGGAGTGGCGAAGCAGCAGGAGCGGATATACTGGAAATGATTACTGAGTAGTCACAAACCTGCACACACTGAGGCGGCCCAGGGCATAGCCGGGACTGCTCGCCACTGGACCGAAGCAGCCGCAGTGGTGCCGGCAGCACACTGGTTGTCTGAGCAGTCCACTTTAGGATCTCTCTGCTCACCTCCATAGAGGAAGGGGCAAGAAAAGGTGCCTCAAACACAGCCTATGCCCAGGCGGCCTCGGCTTCACTTCTCCCTGGCCAGCTTACTGCGGCTGGTGGGGATCCCTCATAGCGGTTGACCAACGAAAAAGAACTTACTCACCTCGCCTGTAAACTCACCACCAAGCTTTCAGAGGGTATCACCTTGAACGACCGTGTGATGACACTTCAGCTCCCACTTTCAAACAAGAAGAGTGCAACTGACGCTGATTAGTGCCGACGCTCCCATCATGACCAACCCAGATAACATTCTATGAAGAACTCGACACCCTCATTTCAACAGTCCCACAGTCAGAGAACCTTATTGTTCTCGGGGACTTCAATGCCACAGTAAGGTCAGACTACCAAACTTGGGAAGGGATCATTGGAAGATATGGTACTGGCAAGTGTAACACCGACGGCCTTCTGCTAAGACGTGTGTTATACATGACCTTGTCATCACCAACACCCTGTTCCGCCTACCCTCCCGTAAGACGTCAATGATGCATCCTCGCTCGAGGCATTGACATCTTATAGACTACATCATTACCAGGAAGAGGGACAGGCTGGACGTCAGAGTGACGAGAGCCATGTGTGGTGCCAACTGCTGGACTGACCGCCTCCTCGTTGTGTCCAACTTAAGGCGTTGCATTCTGCCCATGAGGAGAACCCAAGGTCAGAAGACTGCAAAGAGGTTGATTGTCTCCGACTGAGGTGAAAAAGCAGTAAGACTGCAGAAGAATTCTTCGACCAGAAACACCACAGGAAATCGAGACCAGCCTTGAGAAACAGTGGATGACCTTCAGAGACGCTGTCTACACTACTACCCTCGAAAATCTCGGACCAGCAATGTTCAGAGCGTATCACAACGACTCCACGTTACAAGCAAAGGAAGATGCCCTTGCCAGCGCAAAAAGAAAGGTGCAGAAGACACTTCACGAGATGCAGGACAGCTGCGAGAAGGCAGATGAAATCAAGGGCTACGCAGACAGCCACGACACAAAGTGCTCCTATGATGCACTTTGGACTGTATACGGACCACAGTCCTCTGGTTCCTCAGCCATCCTCAGTGCAGATGGGATGCAGCTGCTGACAGAAGAAGCAGATTCTGGAGCGGTGGGCTGAGCACTTCAACCTCGTCCTCAACCGTCCTGCCAACATCAACGACGAGGCCATTGCTCGCATACCCCAAGTAGAGATCAACGAGGACCTCGACACCCTCCCCACAGAAGATGTCAGGAAAGCAGTGAAGCAACTCTCTTGTGGCAAAGCGCCAGGATCTGATGCAATCCCTGCTGAGGTATACAAAGCAGGAGGCCCTGCCATGATGCAAAAGCTGACTGAACTCTTCCAGTCCATGTGGAAGGAGGGACAGATCCCGCAACAGCTGATAGATGCCAGCATAGTCCACAGCTACAAGAGGAAAGGTAACCGCCAGTCGCGACAACCACCGAGGCATCTCCCTCTTGTCCATTGCTGGAAAGATTTTGGCGCGTGACCTGCTCAATCGCCTTCTCCAACATCTTGAGCATGGTCTCCTCCCAGAAAGTCAGTGTCACAACCCATAAGGGGTTGCCCATGAACCCCCACACCTTCCCAAACTAACTAACACCCCAACAACACAAAACACAGACATAGAAAGTTCAGCTCAATTCTTTACTGTTGTGCTTTGAAAACTCTTGTCCAGACACACAAATTTAATACACTTAACTATAGCACCACTCTCCTTCAGTTTTTGACAATATAATTATCAAGGTATTCTTAAGCAACTGCAGTACCAGTTCCATGCAATGTCATTTCACTTGAACCAAAGTAACCCATCTGTGGACGACCAGTGATAATGAACCCACTCGAGGCCTGAAGTCACATACCTGCCGAAGTGTTGAGGGTATCAAAGGACGGGATACATTGGACAAGGAAGTTCTTGGGAAAATGGAGGTTGGGAAAGGGAGTGGGGCGTGAGGGAATCTGGGGTGAACAGGGCAGAAGGGAAACGAAGACCACTGCAGAGGCGAATCCTGGAGTTCCGTCAAGGTGGCAGACAGGGGAAACCCACAGGGAACAAATCTGTCACCAGGAATCAGGCACACCACTGGCCCAGGAGAAAACACAGAACACAGACCCACACAGAGGAAGAAGGGGGTCACACAGGAATCGAACCCCACAACTATCCAAGAGGGCATGCAACAGCTCGCTTGCTGGCTCGGCGACCCTTCTACCAATGCTCAGCACAAAGCAAAGCAAAACACTTCGTTCTAAACGACGTTACTTCCGAACTCACTCAAGAGTTCAGAACGAGAAGGAATAAGCCATACCAGACATACATCTCAAGAATTTCACGTGCATCAGTTCAGCATTGAACTGAGCACACCAAAAAACTTTGAAGCAAAAAGGGGGAGAGAGAAGGAGGGAGAAAGGGAGAGGGGAAAGAGAGATGAGAGGAAGGGAGACGAACACACGAACACATGCACAAATGAATGTCATGAGCCGTGACAGCACGTGGGACTGCGGACATGATTTTTGCTGTGCGCCAACTCCAGGGAAAATGCCAGGAGAAACACAGCGACCTCTTCATGACCTTTGTCGATCTGACCGTGGCTTTGGATACGGTCAACAGAGGCGGCTCGTGGAAAGTCAGGGAGAAATTTGGTTGCCCCAGCAAGTTCATCATAATCGTCCGGCAGTTCCACAATGGCAAAATGGTGAAAGTTCTGGATGACAGAGACAAGTCAAAGGCCTTTCCAGTGACAAAACGGCATCCAAGGCTGTATTCTCACCCTGACTCTGACAGATGCCTTCCGTGACTGCAAAGAAGGAATCCACGTGAGGCACAGGACTGACAGATTGTTCAACCTCAGGCGCCTGCAGGCTGTCACAATGGTGAAATCGACTGTCATCAGAGATGACTGCACACTCAACGACAGCACAGAGCAGAAGATGCAGTGTGAAATGGACTGCTTCTCACAAGCCTGCAACAACTTTGGTCTCACCATCAGCACCAAACCAAAAATGCAGAAGTTATGTACCAGCTTGATCCAGGAAAGTCATACCAGGAGCCTCACATCACATTGAATGGGCAGAACCTCCAGGCAGTCAACAACTTCACCTACCTGGTAGCACGCTCTCTTGAGCAGTGAACATAAACACTGAGGTCAACAACAGGATCGCCAAAGCCAGAGCCGCCTTTGGGAGACTGTGAGAACGTCTGGGAGTGGAGAGGACTCAGCGCTACTACCAAACTGGTCTACTGTGCAGTGGTCCTTACCACCCTCCTTTACGCCAGCAAGACCTGGACTGTCTACAGCAGACACACCAAACAGCTCAATCGTTTCCACCTGAGCTGTCTCCACAGCCTCCTCCATATCAGATGGCAGCACAAAGGGCCTGACACGGAAGTCCTGGAATGAGCTGGCCTCTGCAGCGACCACACCCTCCTGCAGAAAAATCAAGCCAGGAGGGTTGGACATGTGGTCAGAATGCCAGACAGTCGACTGCCTAAGCAGCTGCTGTACGAACTGTGTCAGGGCAAGCGCTCAATTGCTGTTACTGTAATAGATTAGACATGTCAATATCTTAAAAAAAAATTATTGTTTTTTTTTACAAAGGCAATCTTGAAGACAGTGCTAGAAAGAAGAGGCAGAAAAAGAAATGGGGCAACAATATCCCAGAACTGATGGGCTTGAGACAAAGTAACGTCCCTATGGAGATGAGGAACAGAGAAATGGAGAGAACTGGTTGCCAGCTAATCAGTGGTGCCTCTATGGTCTTGAGACAACAGGATAGAAGACAGGGCAGTTGTAATGACTTTTTTTTTGTTTTGTTGTGGATCTTCTGCATTAATGGGCTGTAACCTGGATGTTCACTGATTCTGTGAGTAGGTTTTTACATGGAAGGCTGTCTTTACCGTGTCATTTAGACAAATTGTCTTTATCTGGTCATTTAGGCAACCCTAGCCTGTTTTCTGATTTGTGCATGCTGAATATTTTCATGTTTCCAAAGCCCACCAAATGCTGACATTGATTACAGGATGTTAAACATGCACATATCAACTTCTGCATGTGAAATTCACACACACAAAGGGAATAGAGGCACTTATAGGTCTACACATGTCAGTCTAGGATATCAGAAAGCAAGAAAGATCTGAACCCTTAATTCACCAGGCACTGCAAACTGGGTTTGAACCCTGGACATTTAGGTTTAAAGTTCAATAGTTTAAGCACCTAGCTGTACCACCCATTGGAGGGATGCGGTGATAAAATGGTTAGAGCGCTGGATTCTCACGTTTCCCCGAGTTCGATCCCCGGCGCACTTGGTGGACTTAGGGTGGAGATTTTTCCAGTCTCCCACATCAACATATGTGCAAACCTACTAGTGCCTGAATCCCCTTCATGTGTTTATGCATGCAGAAGATAAAAAACACATGTAAAAGATCCTGTAATCCATGTCAGCATTTGGTGGGTTATGGAAACAAGAACATACCCAGTGTGCACACTCTCGAAAACAGAGTATGGCTGCTTACATGCTGGGGTAATAAACAAATGATCATACACACGAAAATTACATATCTGTGTGAGTGTGTGTGTGTGTGAATAAAACCTGACTGAAAATGATTGATTGGTGCCCAAAGGCAGCTCAGTCGGCTCTACCCAGGTAGGCAGCCTGTTGTGCAAGCGACTCCACGTTTGTAAAGCGCTTAGAGCTTGGTATCTGACCAATGATAGGTGCTATGTAAGTATCCATATCATATTATTATTTAACTGATACTATTCAATAACTAAAGTATTTGAGCCAATTAGAATTACAGAACAGTGACATCAGAATGCTGACAAGTTTAGAGAGAGAGAGAGACATGTGCACACACACACAAAGCATGCTAATAATGTGAGGACACCAATTGTTTATAAGAGCAGGGCTGTGTTGATGAGCATCTGGCATCAAAATGTTTTCCAGGTCAATATTATTTCCACAGACTTGGGAAAGGGAAAATTCTTAAGACCATGCAAATTCAGTTCTGCTGGTTCAGGTGTCGTGCTAACTGGGTGAAACCCAAATGAGGATTGCTGACTCTTTATTGACAAGACTTCAGGCATTGCAAAATTAGAAAAAACATATACCCATGTTTCATGTGCAAATCTGCATTAGATTTAAGGCATGAATGCACATACTTTGATTATGTGTGTCAATGAATTGTCCAGGCTGGGCACATCATGATCTGAAAATCAGTTTTCAGCCAGAGTGTACTGGTCTTTTACTGAAGGGAATTTCAGTGAATATTCATTATTGTAATGTTTTACCCCTGAAAATGGAGTATGGCTGCCTACATGGTGGGGTAAAAATGGTCATACACGTAAAAGCCCACTCGTGTACATACAAGTGAATGTGGGAGTTGCAGCCCATGAACGGAGAAGTAATGTTTTATGTTCCTCTTTCCCCTTCTCTCTCTCTCTCTCTCACACAAAACAGTTTTCTTTTGTAGATATGCCACCTGTGTGTGTGTATGTTAATGTGTGATTATATATGTGATTGTAAAACTTCAGTATAACTTGAAAATAGTTGTCAATGCTGGCTCCCTGTTGAAACACTTGAAGTGTAGCGTTCTGGCAAAATCAGCTGCTTTCACACTGACCATACCAAACAGGAACCAAGTGAAAAAACACCTTCGTTGTGTTTTTATGATGTCTGACATAACTTTCCATTGAAAGTTAATAACAATCAGATCTATTCCATCTGGGAGGAAGTATAAATCCAGTGGCTAATTTGGCTCAAAATTGCAGAAGCAAGCTGTCATACATTGGAACTCTTATTTATTGTTGACAATTTCTGTTCAAGTTGGCAACAACTCGATGAAAGTTTCACACATTATACCCCATGACCATGCCCCACCACAAACATATACATATGCATACTCTGTCTCACATACAAAAATTGAACACCATTTTAACCGTGCTCATTTAAATGCACATTTATTTACATTTAAACCATTTAAGATACAAATAATGAATGAGAATTAAAAACAAACTGCTTTACATCCCCTTCAAAATGACTCTGTGAGTAGGCAAAAGTGATACAGTGACAGCCAACATAGTATCTCTTTCAATGTTTTTAAAAACCAGAAAAGAAACATGCAAATCTGCAAAATAATTATGTGAACGGCCAAACCAGTGTCAGTGTCCCTGACTGATGCCTACGAAGTCACAGGCTTGCAGCCATCAAAGGCACATTCTTGTGGGATTTTCTGGGCCTCAGCTAGGAATGAGTGTGTCATGTGTTTAGTTGGGAAGACTGGAGCCATACACCACCAAGCGTCTTCCACTTCATGGATGCACCGTTGAGAGTGCTGATAAGGAATGAGTGTGTCATGTGTTTAGTTGGGAAGACTGGAGCCATACACCACCAAGCGTCTTCCACTTCATGGATGCACCATTGAGAGTGCTGGTAAGTTTCCCTTTCGAGCATTGTAGGTGTGTGTGCCTTTCAATCCTGGATGGTGGGATGCATTGTAAAAGGAAGCTTCCAGTGCAGCCCTGTCACATGTCTCACAAACTCACATAAATCTGCACGACATAATCATCGTCACTAACTGTTCTCAAATCAATAAAAATTGACTCCATTTCTGCCAGCCTTCATATCCTGCTATCACAGTGGCCTCAGTTTAAATTTCTCCTTTGGTTCAAATCCTGTAGTGAGTTTGTGTCAACGTTGGTGTTGGCAGATTTATAGTTACTGTTGTGATGGTCTCCACTCCAAAGAGAGGAAAGACACAAGGGCAGGGGAAATGATCTTTCAGTCTGTCTCCCCAGCTAAGCAAGTACTGGTGTCAGTAAAGCAGCTGACTAGCAGTTATGTTACAGTTTCTCAATCAGTCATGTTGGCTTCCACATCTACTATATTATCTTCATGAAGTCCATTCCAGAAGTGTTGTAACAAAACAACCCACGTGCACTCTTGATTTCAGAGCAGGAACTTTGTGGCTGGTGCTTCATTCCTGTCACTGAATCATAAATAGGTGTGTTGTTTTTTTTTCACTCCAGTCTGAGAAGTCTGTTTCACTGGTAGTCTGTTCTCTCAGTTCCCATGAGAAACACTTCAAGTTTTTTGCTTAATGTCTGATGGGTGATGTTCTTCATTTCATAGAAAAACAGTTACACAGTTCAAACAAAATAAAAGATTTGATAACCTGAAACACCACAATATACATTACTGCATTTTGCACTCTTCGTCTCTGTCTCTTTGAAACTACTCTGCAGACTGCAACTGGATGTTTTCTGGATGTAGAGCATGAGTGTGGAAACACTTTATATTTTTAAAAAATATACACTTTTGCAAGGAAACAAGTTCTATTTTTTTTTCTTCAGTTGATACTGTCCTAGATATTTGCAAGTACATTGCGTCTAGGGCTGTCAACAACATCCAGAACTGTTCATAGGTAAACAAAGCCCACAACTTTTGGCAAAGTCCACGACTATTACAGCG
The DNA here is from genome assembly GCF_041734735.1 of Babylonia areolata. Classification (NCBI taxonomy): domain Eukaryota; kingdom Metazoa; phylum Mollusca; class Gastropoda; order Neogastropoda; family Buccinidae; genus Babylonia; species Babylonia areolata. The sequence goes on along the minus strand of NC_134902.1, from coordinate 14,377,077 downwards.
TGAGTTCAGTCCAGGGCAGTGAAGCCTCCACAGGATTGTGATGAAGGAGGCAGCAGGTCATGACACTTTGAGGGACGGATGGAGCGGCTTGATACGTGCGTGTCGGGACAACCCCAATCGCAAGCCTGATGACGGAGACTTCAGGGAGCTACTGCTGTTGCCATCTTCACTACGACCTGAAAGACAGATGATGAACCATCAAAACAGGTCTGGTCAAACACAGGGCAAACAACACACAACATGCGGTAATTGGCAGAAAGAGAACCTTTCTCTAATGCAAAAGATATCCTTCAAATTAATACCACATACTCCAGTTTGCAAATCCTTGTTTTTCTGGATATTATGATGACAAAGTTAGAATGAAGACAGTTTTGAAAGTGAAAAGTCATAGATTAGCAATACTGTATTTGAAAAGAATGGCTACTGCATTTGAAAAAAAAGAAAGAAAAAAAGCTACTCATGGAAATCTGATGTCATTCCAGTGCTACGATATACAGACCATTATTTCATGAAAAGCTAAAGTGACTGGCATATTTGAAAGTGTGACAAACTCTCAGAAAAAAAAGAGGTAAAATACACAGTCAGTGAATACATCCCAAAAGAAATTTAATAAAATATTATTGAAATGATCAGTTTAATTTGTACAAATTCAAATAATGCCAAGCTTTACAACTGTCATTGCACGGATGGAAGCCCGTTCATTCTTTTACAGACTAGATGATGCGTATAAGAAACAGTGAAAAATATTTGAAATTTAAACAGAAGTGATACAAAACAAAATGTCACACACACACAAAAAAAACAACCAAACAACAACAAAAAAAAAACAACAGAAAATAAAGCAACAAGCACTTTACCAGGTGGCGTCCATGCTGGGGCCTTGTGGGGTGCACTGGACACTCTGCTGACCGCTGGACTGGAGGTGACTGGAGGTGTGTTTATGCTCACACTGCTGGCCACACTTTTCGCACTGCTGGCAGCTCTGCTCTGTGCTGCTGGTGGTGCTGGCTTGGATGCTGCTTTTGTTGGTCCAGGTGATACAGCTACAGACAGCAAAACAAATACAGTGGCCTAGTGGTCTTGCGCCTGACAAGGAGGCCAGTGTCCACGAGTTTGATTTCTGTATACAGACCAGGATTTTTACTCCACCCTCCACTACACCTTAGAGTAGTGGTCTGGGTGCTAGTCTTTTGGATGAGACAATGAACCAAGGTCCTGTGTGCAGAATGCACTAGGCGCATGTAAAAGAACCCATGGCAATAAATCATCTCTGGCAAAATCTGCAGAAAAATCACTTTGATAGTAAAAGAAATACACATACAGACATGGAAAAAAATAAAGGTGTGTGTGGGGGGGATCAGGGGTGGCGCTACAATGTGGCAATGCACTCTCTCCAGGGAGAGCAGTCTGAATTTCACACGGAGAAACCTGCTGTGACAATAAAGTGCTACAAAACAAATACAAAAATAATGGTCCAGATCATAGAGTTAAAGACACTAACGCAAATGAAAAAATAATGGTCCTGGTAATTCAAATAAAAACAACAAAACAAATACAAAAATAACTGTCCAGATGAGAACTAACGAGAACACGACAAATACAAAAATAAATCAAAGGAAACCTTTCTGCCAGAATTGTGAATCTAAAATGCGGCTCGTGAAAATCTTGACTCATTCAACCCTGCGCCTGCCTGAGAGGCATGCGTTGCTGATTGACGTTCTCTGCCTGACAGGAAACTGGTTTGTCAGCTCAGTAGTATGCATGAAACTGCTAAGTAAAGGAAGTAACTCTAACTTAACTTCCTTCCTCACTGGCACACAACGTTTCGCTCCAAAAATCGAACAATTAGTGTGTTTTTTATCCGGTTTTCCACATCGATATGGTAAAACGTCAAAGATTTACTGTGCAGTTTAGAGCTCAATGAAATTATGATGGACTCTTGAATCGCATTCAATCCAGATAATGACGATTTGTCATATAATTCTTTGGATAATTCATGGGAAAGTGAAGGAGATGAAATTAGCAGCCACTGTAGACAAAGTGGCGGACAATTCAATCAAAAAGATAGCCCACAACCTTCAACATCAACAGAAGCTGACATTTTACTATTTCTGTTTGTGATTTAAAGTTACAAGTATACTATAACATCCTTTGTCTTGAGACTTTAGCAATTTGTTTCAAATTTACATTTCAGTCATAATGTGAAGTTCGGTAGCTGTTAGTTGAGCGGCTGCTATGAAATTGTGCCTGAAGTGAAGCACCCCTTCCCATTGATGCAGCCAGGCCAAAACATGCCAGGCTGGGAAGGCTGCACAGGCAGACGACATTAAAGGGCTGAAAGGGTTAAAGCAATGATTATGGCCACTTTCACAATGCTCTGAGCATAAAACTTTATATGCTATCACAAATACTCTTTTCTCACTAACAACCATTATATACCACCACAAAGTGAGATTTCACTAAAGCTGTAATTCAGGCTTGTGACAACTTTCAGTAACACGTGAGGAATGAGGGTGGAGTGGAAGAGAGAAGCGAAACTCTATATCTAACTGGTTAAGGAATCCAGACTTGCTAATGATACTTTCTGCTTGTCAAAGGTCTGAACCAAAATATGAAGCCAGCCTTCATACAGCTTTCAGCTTGAAAAACAGTGAGCCATAACATCTTCCAATAAGCTGTGCAGTACCTCAGACACAAACAACACTAAGCAAAGGAACACTGATCATCAACTGCAACTGACAGTTCAATCTAGATCTGATGTACTGGCATTCTACATTCTATAACTTTTTAGGTCAGTTATGTAGACAGTTTCAGTTTCAGTATGTAGACATTGTTTTATAATACAATAATTTGTAAAAAGAAAAGTCTGGCAGAAATGTTTTAGCAGTGCAGTCAATACCATGTGCATAATTTTTTATCGTATTCTCTATATTTTGTAGCATAACACTGTTTCAGTATATATACCTTTGGGTTTGCTGTCACACTTTGTGGTCAACTGATTTTTTCCAGTAGCAGCAGCTGGCTTGGTCTTTTTAGGACCCGGCTTGCCCTTGACCTTTTTGGACTTGCCTTTGCCCTTGCCGTCATCAAAGTCACTGTCTGCATCACTGAACTCACTGTCACTTTCTGAATCTCCTTCGCTGAAGTCTTCATTGTCTGTACCTGAAAGTTAACATAGAATCAAGGGTGACTCTGCTTTTTTTATGACCACTGATTACATGTTGGGAACTACAGGTACACAGATGGAGGTGTGGGACAGGTAGTTGAAGGCAGAGACACTGCTATGATACAAAGGAGAATATCAAACAGCTTACAGACAAATTCATTTATGTTCCCAATGCATATAGATTTCTTTATTTTATCCATTGCTCCAGGAATTCACGAATAAATCAGTAAACTGACAGTTCAGTCTAGATCTGATGTACTGGCATTCTACATTCTATAACTTTTTAGGTCAGTTATGTAGACAGTTTTAGTTTCAGTATGTAGACATTGTTTTATAATACAATAATTTGTAAAAAGAAAAGTCTGGCAGAAATGTTTTAGCAGTGTATTCAATACAATGTGCATAACTTTTTATCGTATTCTCTCTATTTTTTTTTTAGCATAACACTGTTTCAGTATATATACCTTTGGGTTTGCTATCACACTTTGTAGTCAGCTGATTTTTTCCAGTAGCAGCAGCTGGCTTGGTCTTTTTAGGACCCGGCTTGCCCTTGACCTTTTTGGACTTGCCTTTGCCCTTGCCGTCATCAAAGTCACTGTCTGCATCACTGAACTCACTGTCACTTTCTGAATCTCCTTCGCTGAAGTCTTCATTGTCTGTACCTGAAAGTTAACATAGAATCAAGGGTGACTCTGCTTTTTTTATGACCACTGATTACATGTTGGGAACTACAGGTACACAGATGGAGGTGTGGGACAGGTAGTTGAAGGCAGAGACACTGCTATGATACAAAGGAGAATATCAAACAGCTTACAGACAAATTCATTTATGTTCCCAATGCATATAGATTTCTTTATTTTATCCATTGCTCCAGGAATTCACGAATAAATCAGTAAACTGACAGCTCAGTCTAGATCTGATGTACTGGCGTTCTACATTCTATAACTTTTTAGGTCAGTTATGTAGACAGTTTCAGTTTCAGTATGTAGACATTGTTTTATAATACAATAATTTGTAAAAAGAAAAGTCTGGCAGAAATGTTTTAGCAAAAAAGTCAATACAATGTGCATAACTTTTTACCGTATTTTCTATATTTTTTAGCATAACACTGTTTCAGTATATATACCTTTGGGTTTGCTGTCACACTTTGTAGTCAACTGATTTTTTCCAGTAGCAGCAGCTGGCTTGGTCTTTTTAGGACCCGGCTTGCCCTTGACCTTTTTGGACTTGCCTTTGCCCTTGCCGTCATCAAAGTCACTGTCTGCATCACTGAACTCACTGTCACTTTCTGAATCTCCTTCGCCGAAGTCTTCATTGTCTGTACCTGAAAGTTAACATAGAATCAAGGGTGACTCTGCTTTTTTTTATGACCACTGATTACATGTTGGGAACTACAGGTACACAGATGGAGGTGTGGGACAGGTAGTTGAAGGCAGAGACACTGCTATGATACAAAGGAGAATATGAAACAGCTTACAGACAAATTCATTTATGTTCCCAATGCATATAGATTTCTTTATTTTATCCATTGCTCCAGGAATTCACGAATAAATCAGTAAGCTATATTTGAACACACTTTATTTATTGCAAAGCAATATGAGGCACTAGAAAGTACTACAAAATACATGGTTAGTATTATTAAAGGTACAATCCAGTTGTATGCGAGAAAATGTTACCTAAAAATGTGTAGTGCAGACCTTCAAAAGACTCATCAAAACAATTTCAACTTACTTTGTGGTATATTACATCTGATTCAAAGAAAAAAACAAAGACGTCAACACACTATGCTGAAGTGCCAAAGACCTTTTCTGACAGAGATTCTTCCTTTCTTTGTCTCTTCATGGACTGCAGCTCCCATGATCACAAATACCTACAAGTGGGCTCCTGTGTCTTGTGGATGTTTTCATCTCATCATGCAGGCAGCCATACTCTGTTTTCAGTGGAATGCATGCTGGGTATGTTCATGTTTCCATAACCCACTAAACATTGACATGGATTACAGGATCTTCGAAATGCACATTTGACTTCTTCTTTGTGTGTTCACATGAAGGGGAGTATGGCATTAGACTATTGCACCAGTCTTCAAATAGCAATGACACAAACATATCTTTTGGAAATCTGTGTCCTGTTTGGTTTAAACATCCAAACATATAGCAGTACCCATTAGGCATCTAAAGAGTACTAAAACTATGGTAACTCTCTGCAGATCTATCACAATATTCCCTTCACAACCCAGCAGAAGCCCTGACTGAGAGACTTACTAGTCCGGTCTGCCAGCACTAACAAGGGAGGTAATGTTCGGGTAGGTCAACCATTATAACATAAATTCAAATGACAAACGAATCAGTACTGGTCATAATCAGCACACCTCATAGTACAATAACTGATTCACTTTTATCAATTGAAAAAAAAAAGAAAAGAAAAAGCTGCTCACTCTCGTCCTCATCAGCAATGTAAACTTTTTTCTTCCTGGTGGCTGCACGTCGCTGCTTTGAGGGAGAACCTGAATCACTGCATGTCAACGTTTCCAGGAATTCAATGTCATCATCAGCTGCCACTCCGTGAGGTATCGCTGATGGCATGATGGCTTGGGACTCATCCAGCATGTCTGTAAACACCTGTGAATATTTAATTATCCAACACACACACACACACACCCGCTGTGCTCATGGCATTACCAAAAAGCAATATTTCCATCATCTTCGGATCCACTCTGTTTACGCATACCCAGATTCAAACTCTTGACTGTTGGCTGCCGTTCTTTCTCTGTCTCTGGACCTTGCAATTGGAATGAACTTCCTCTTTCCCTTCATCAAGTCTCCACACTCAGCTCTTTGAAGTCTGGCCTTAAAACCCGTTTCTTCCCAAAACAGCCTCCCTTCCCTGCCTCTTCTTCAGTTTCTCCAGTTTTAGAGTTATGCATGCATGTGAATGACTGGTGCGAAAGCGCTTTGATTTGTCTATGCACAAGATTCAGCGCTATATAAATACCACTATTATTATTATTTCTCTCCCTGACCAGCATGTTCGGTTTATCCGTAGGTCAGGCATCAGCCCCCCCCATCCCCCATTAACAAAAAAAATATATTCACACACACACACACACATAGCAGGTGTTTTGCATGTATAAATCAGTCTGCAAGCTTTGATGCCTCCTTGACACTGAAACTCAGGCCTTTATCACAAACAGAAAAGATGAGAAGCAAAAGGAGGTCATTTTCAGTGGAACTGTCATCCAGGCAAATGTTTCATCCAAGGTATTAGTCCATATATCAGCATATCAGCTGCAGAAAAAAAAAATCTTATATTCCATCTTTCATCAAATTTACAAATTCAGTGAACTATACATGTGTATGTCCACAAGGTGACTACAGACAAGTGAATCAAGAATGTGTGCAGGCCTTGAGAAAAGACATATAATGGAACACTGGTTTTGAACCTTAATATTTTCTAGGGATTTGCACTTCAAAAAAATTATTTATTATTATTCTTATTATTTTCCCATTCAAAGTTTTAATAGTCATTGTTATAGAATTAGTCCGATCTGATAACCACGTCATGGACATAGCAGCAGACCAATAGATGCACAAGTGTACAGTTGACAACTTCCTAATCCTCACTGAATATTTTTTTCAATGGATACATATTGGCCCCTTAGTCACTCAATTCATTATTTTAAAGCAGACTGACAAAACCACCAACCTCCTCTACATCTATCTACAAATAAACAAGCTGATGCATATTTCAGAATTCATAATCGTTAATGTGAAAGTTCAGAGGGAGCACATTTACACGCACACACAAATGCACATACATGAGCATACAATAAATATATACATATTTGCATCCTCACACACAGACACACAGTGACACAGGCATGAAAGAGAACTGCAAATACAGACACACACACACAATGATACAGACACACCAACACCCACACGAGTGCACTTAATCACACACACACAAAAATCACAATGTAATCATAAATTTGATACCAAACCATATTTATCAAGCATGCCTGAAGAAACATTTGGCAATCCTAAACAAACACTTGGCGAACCTGAACAAACATACGGCAAACTTCAACAAACACACACACACCGTGCTCACTTTTCATTACAATTCATGCAAAAACAAGCACCAACCTGTTCTGGATGGAGAGCTTGGGGCGTCCACCATCGGCGTGCTGTGCAACACTGCCTCACTGGTTACATGTGTAGACCTCTTGTCATTGCCATCTTGCTGGGACTCAGACTGGGATGCCAGCAGCGACATCTCCAAGGCTGCTTGAAGGTCACGCTCATACAGTTTCTCATCAAGAGGTAACCTGCGAAAAATCAGAACGAAGGCAAATAATAAAGTGTACAGTTTATTCTACACATGTAATATTTGTACATATTTCTGGTCAAGAAAAAAGTTCAGATGTTGTAAGCTACACATGAAAACAAACAAGCGTAATTCACATCAATCATTTTTCACGTGGGGAAGATATTAAAAAGAAAACACTAAATTGAGTAACAAAAGCAGAAAACCAAAAAATGAGCAAACACCGGAGAAAACCAAAAAATAAACTAACACCCCAACAAACTCAAAAGAAAAGAAAAAGAAAAAAAAGAAGAAGAAAAAACTGACACTCCGCTTTGATTTGAACTGCTATGTTAAAAAGTAAATGTCTCATTTTGTTGACTTTTAAAGATTTTATCAATTCATTCATTACAAGTTTACAATAAAACTTTTAGTAGTTTACAAAATAAAGATACACACAGCAATGTCTACATTTAACACTAAAAACATAGTACAAAGGAAATTTCATGACTTCCTTTTAATAATTAGTAAATTACTTTCTTCAGCAATGATGGCAGTTCATAATCTTCAATTTTAATATTTCTGGGGAAATTTGGACAGATTGTTCCCAATGTATCTTAACTGGTATGATAACCTGACATAATTCAAGAATTACCATGTACTTTTGTCTTTATCTATACACATATGTAAGGAATGAATAGATTACAGAAGTTTTAAATTATGAGATCTGTGACAGATAGAAAGACTGAGGTAAAGATGATGATTGTGATGATAACAAAGTCAGATGATAAGAAATAAAGACTGTCTGTTGTTTACATGCCTTCCCTTTCTCCCAGCTGCTTTTTCAGATGACACCACTTTAGGAGGTTTGTCTTTCTCTTTCCGCCCGTCTGTCTTTTCTGATGTTTTCTTTTTCTTTGCAGGTGGTGGAGTGGGGTCTGCGAAGTCATCTGGAATGTCAAAAGTTCACAAACTGAGACTGCTCGTGTTTCTTAAAGTTAAACGTGACGAAATCCATCATTCACACTCAGAGCTGGCACAGGTTATTTTGAGGGTTGCTAAAACCATCAAGGCCTTTTTTTCTTAAATGTGTATCAAATTATCATTGAGTTTCAGAGTAACAGATTCAAAATGACTTATCTGAAAATGCAAATTTTATTTTCAAAGATAGATGGAGGGATGCACTAAAGATCACCGTATAGAAATAGAGACAGTCCCAAAGACACAGACAGAGTTAAAAAAAAAAAAAAAAAAAAAAAAAAAGACCCAGAAAGAAAGAGAATGAAAAATTACCATCATTATCGTCTGCAAACTTAGCATAGTCCACCTGTTTGCGTGACCTGTAACAGAACAAAAAAGTTGAAAAATCAATTGCCACTGGGATAACATGCATGTGAAAATAGGACAGGGGTGGGAGTAAGACTAAAAGTGAAGAAAAGAACAATGAAATATGATTCACAACAAGAAGATTTCACTGAGAATACAATCTGAAGACACTGAAATTACAATATAGACATGTTCAGTTTCGTCACTTGTGCGGTTGTGGACTAAGACTAAGAGTAAATTGAGAACAGTATGGCTGTTTACAATGCACGGTAAAAATGGTCACACATATGCTGCTGCAGACAAATATAAAACAAAAATATAACAAATTCTTTAAAAGGGAACTGAAACAAGTACTGAAACAACTTAACAAGTACAAGTAAAAAAACCCGTTATACTCTCAATATCAAAATAAACAAAACAAGAGAGGCAAGGCCTTCAAGACTCACTTGTGATAAATTAAGTCCCGTAGCATTAATTACAGAGTAATTTCCCTTTTTTTACTCCCTGCACCAAAACATTTGCAAAATAAATAAAAATTCCATGCTTAGCAAAAGAAGTTCCTGTTTGAACAAAAAATGATAATAATGACTCCTCTTGTTGTTGTGTCAGAATAAGAGGTCAAAGTCCCAAGTTTAGAGAATACAAAAAATATAAATATAACAGTAAATGGAGTTTGCATATAATTAGGCTTCTTTTTAAAAATTTTTTGTGCCCATCCCAGAGGTGCAATATTGTTTTAAACAAGATGACTGGAAAGAACTGAATTTTTCCTATTTTTATGCCAAATTTGGTGTCAACTGACAAAGTATTTGCAGAGAAAATGTCAATGTTAAAGTTTACTGTGGACACACGGACACACACACACACAGACAAGCGAACACCGGGTTAAAACATAGACTCACTTTGTTTACAAAAGTGAGTCAAAAACGAAAGTCAAATCCCCTCATTTGATTGTAAACTTACTAAACACACTGAGCTTGAGGCACATTGATACACAGGATAGCAAACCTATGCACACTGATCACACCTGGATCAGTGGTTGCATAGCACAGATCTAGATTGCCTGATGTATAATTTAAGCCCATGTTATCCTGCAGAAGTAACCAACAAATGCAGTACTTAACAGTATCGTGCAACATTGTGTTCCATTTAGCTGAGTTAAATCTCTAGTTCAATGCACTTTCACTTTATCTAACTCATGTACATTGCATGTCATATAAAATGCACTCACCACCATTATCACATTATTTAGCAGTCATTGCTGATAGAGTTGCTTATTTCTGTGAGTTTTTTCCCCCCTTTACAGACATGTACTTTCAGCTATCATCAATAGTACAGTTTAGTAATTACATCAACTTGGTCAAGAGACTGAATCTATTTAACAGCAATAAAATTCTGGCTCCACTGATCCTGAAAGTGAAAAGCTCCCTACAGAACTATATTCTGCTCAGCATAGTTTCTGTGCTGACTTGCCAGTGATGTAACATGTCTGTTATACAGGCTCTTTTTCTGGTTCAGTACTTTCATGCCCGCATTCATACTGATCCACATACACTATCAAATCTGGTTAAAAAAAGAAAAAAAAGAACAGATCAGGTGCCTAATCTTTACATCTTGACCCAATGCACCAGCCAAACTTTGAAAGTTTAACAATGAGGCCAATCTTTGAAAGTTTAACAATGAGACTATATATACAATTTGTGAGAGCATACCAAATGTTATAGGAACGAAAGAAATCAGCAAATAAAATCAAAACAATATGAAATGATAAAACAAATGAGCATAAAATTTGCACATGGTAAATTGCATTTGAAAAATCATACATATCATGATTCATATATACATATATATAATTATATTATCTGGGTGAGCACACACAAACTTGGTGATGTACATAGTACATGTATGGGTGTGCATAAGATGCACATAGCAATCTGAATGCGTCAGTGTCACTGCCGATACTATTGTTTATTGTCAGTAAGTTCTTTCTAAAAGTATCTGGTATTAACCAGCTTTATATCAACTAACCTCCCTGATCGACGTTCACTCATTTTACGTCTTTCTTGTTAGTTTTGGGAGCTTTGAAAGTTGTGCCACTTGGATAAGTATGCAAACACCCAGTTAAGTTTCCCTCCACCGGAAATGCTTTCCATTCAAAGTTGTAATTTTGCTTTTTTCGACTCCTTGTTTCTAGAAAAACCACATCCACGGGGAATGCAATCTCTATTTATATTGTCATGCTGACAATATCTAAAATATTCGAAAACTTTTATTCCAGACATTAAAGATTGCAACATATTATTTTACTTTCTGACACCTATCAAGAGTTGTCTGCTGTTTTGACTGATCAGGATGACAGCGAAGCGGTCTTCCAAACAAACTGCAGGTACTTCGTTTTCTGTGATTATTGAGATATATTTCAAATCAACATGAAAATATCAAGTTGTTTTTGAGAGGGTAAGTGTTTGTCAATTCAGCAGTATACTCATGTTTGTTTTTGTCACAGGTGTTACAATTGTAAAGTTAGATATGAACATCGTTTTTCCAGTTCACAAGTTTCGATGTCAATTATTTAAGTTTCACCGGTTTATCAAACAAGTTAAAGTTTTACACGAAAGTTAATTCCTTGCCCACCCACTTCATATTATGACACGAGCCAGTTTCTGGTGGTTCTCTTCATGGAGATGGTTTGATATGGGATTTCTCCATTTCCAAACAAAAATTCAAAGAAGAAAAGAAATACGCATCACCTTTCACAGGTAACGTCAATAATTACAGTTAATCCTCCATAATTATCCAGAGATCAAGTTACCTCGCTCTTCTCACTCTCAGTCTCTCTCTATTTCTGTCTCTGTCTGTCTGTCTGCCTGCCTCTCTCTCTCTCTCTCTCTCTCTCTCTCATATACACGGTCAATTTTACTCTCACATACAGACATACTCATCCAAAAGATGCATTTACACACGCACACACACACATACACCGCATGCACGCGCGCGCGTGCGTGCGCGCGCACACACACACACACACACACACACACACACACACACACACACACACACACACACACACACACACACACACACACACACACACACGTGTCAAGAGGTAACGCATCTGCCAAGGAAGCATGAGAATCTGAGTGCGCTGGTTTGAATCATGGGTCAGTCGCCGGTATTTTCTCCCCCTCCACTAATCTTGAGTAGTTGTCTGGATGCTAGTCATTTGGATGAGATGATAAACTGAGGTCCCATGTGCAGCATGCACTTAGTGCACGTAAAATAACCCACAGCAACAAAATGGTTGTCCCTGGCAAAATTCTGTAGAAAAAATCCACTTCGATAGGAAAAACAAACAAAACTGCACACAGGAAAAAGTACAAAAAGGGGGGGAAAAAAAAGAAAAGGAAAAAAAAAGGATGGCGCTCTCAGTGTTGAGACGCGCTCTCCCTGGGGAGAGCAGCCCGAATTTCACACAGAGACATCTGTTGTGACACAAAAAGAGAAATATAAAATACAACACATACACACACACATGCATAATCACACACAACTACACACAGACACACTCTCTCTCTCTCTCTCTCACACACACACACACACACACACACAACAACAACAACAACAACAACAACAACAACAGTCCCCCCCCCCCCCCCCCCCCCTCAGATAATGTAATATATTAATAACTTCGTATTCACACACATTTTCATATATAAACACGCAGACGCATACACGCACATACCACATCCCACACATCCCCTCCACATGCAACGAACAAAACTTGATCATAAAAATCTTCACATCAGATTCTGTAAAAGACTGCTGGTGTTACACAATTAAGTAATGAATCTTCTGGAACCAGGTGAATTGGGATTATTCCCACTCCCAGTGATGGAATATTGTCTCATTTTGGATGCAAACAACAAAGGTGATAATTTGTATACATTACATTGTGTGTGTGTGTGTGTGTATACACGATGTCACAATGATATGACTGAAATTGTGAAAAACAGGATACTAAAGACAGCCATCTGCTTGTTATTTAAAAAAAAAAGTATTTTTGCCTCACTTGGTTTCAGTCATGTGTGCCTGAATCAGCTACACACTGTGTGTGTGTGTGTGTGTGTACGTGTGCGTGTGTGTGTAGGCTGTATGTTTTACATGTATTTGCTTATTTGTTTATTTATTATCATTATTATCTTTTTATTTTATTTTTTTTATTATTATTATTGGTATTATTATTATCATCATCATCATTATCTTTTCTTTTTTCTAGATATTCATTTTCCTTTTTTTCTTCTTCTTTTTTTTTTCTCAAGGCCTGACTAAGCGCATTGGATTACGCTGCTGGTCAGGCATCTGCTTGGCAGATGTGGTGAAGTGTATATGGATTTGTCCTGAACGCAGTGATGCCTCCTTGAGCTACTGATACTGATACTGATACACTGAATGTAGATGCATTAAACCTTGCACTTTGAAAGAAACATGAATGCCAGTATATAAATTCCTGAGAAAATTGAAAAAAAAATGAAGATATATCTATGCTAACATTATAGAATTATATTGCTAAAGAATATAGACAGAAAGTCTGTATGAACAAACTTTGATCAAAACTAATCTATTATAGTCAGTGGTGTATTATAGATATGACCCTGTACAACCTAGACTGGCACACTTCTTGAAGTATTGTTTCACAGTACACAGCACATTATAACTAACACACACACCACACTCAGCTTGGTTTTGCCCTTTGTTGTTGCGCTCATAAAACCTTTATTATTATTTATCCATTTTTATGTTTTTTATGACAAATATGACTAATTCTCTGTCTGTCTGCTTTCTCTCTCTCCCCCTCTCTTTCTGACACACACACACACACACACACACACACACACACACACACACACACACACACACACACACACACACACACACACTTCATCAAATTTGTGCCATTCTTTTCAGTTGAAACATTAAAACAACAACAGAATGTTCAGGGAGACTGGACATAAAGTGCGGCAAATGGGAAAATCAGTTTGAACTATTTTAATATAAAAAATTTCCTGTATATTACAAAACAGCTACAGATGGAATTTACAAGCATTTTCTCATCAACAAATTACTGGTTAAAAAAAAAAAAAAAAAAAAAAAAAAAAAAAAAAATCTGGCAGCTTTTTACAGAGGGTGATAGCACATGTTACCACACCTGTAGGTAGTGATTGGATTGGAAGACTTTAGGCTCTGCACACTGCTGATCTCGAGTTACACAGCACAGTATGGTGTGACAAACCCACACAGCAGTTTATTTGGGGGCTTGCTTTTGTGTTATACTTATAGTTTATTGATTGACCGCTCTGCTGGGAGGCTGATGAGTTGGCAACTGTTTTTAACTGGTCAGCCCATCTGCATAAACTGCATTGATTAATTGATTGGTTGTTATTCTGCAGGCATTGGTGTGTATGTTTGTCCCAGATGTTTGCTTTTTTTTCTTTTTTTTTTTTTTGAGTGTGTTAATCTCCAGTGAGCAAAAAGAGGCGTTATCAACTTAAGGCGTAAAACTTGAGGGTTACGGCCTTGTTCTCCACTTTTATGTTATGATAAAGCAAACTGAAGCAGATGGTTGTAATTTCTGCGAATATATGCCCATTAGCTATGCGCAAACAAAACTCAAGTGTGGTGCACTTAAAATTAAATACATTGATAAAGGTGTCAGCTTGGATGCGTGAATGGAAACTTATTAAGAGCACTCAACTCAACTGTGCATGGATGCACAAACACACGAAACACAGGCACTCACTTTTTGTACAGAGAAGAACATGGATGCAGAAACATGTACAGACCTGTATGAATGCACACATTCAGTTGATAAAAAAAAGGAAATGAAAAATCTCAAGATCAGTGCTTTAATTTGATAAAGACTAACTTGCTGTTTGATGATGATGTGAAATATGCTGAAAGTTTATTCAAATGATGACTCTTGAATACAGGTTATGGAGCACAGAATATTGTGCTGTTGCAAGCAAACCACCACACTGTCATGTCTTCTTCTTCTTCTGCGTTCACTCGTATGCACACGAGTGGGCTTTTACGTGTATGACTGTTTTTACCCCGCCATGTAGGCAGCCATACTCCGTTTTCGGGGGTGTGCATGCTGGGTATGTTCTTGTTTCCATAACCCACCGAACGCTGACATGGATTACAGGATTTTTAACGTGCGTATTTGATATTCTGCTTGCATATACACACGAAGGGGGTTCAGGCACTAGCAGGTCTGCACATATGTTGACCTGGGAGATCGTAAAAATCTCCACCCTTTACCCACCAGGCGCCGTCACCGTGATTCGAACCCGGGACCCTCAGATTGACAGTCCAACGCTTTAACCACTCGGCTGTTGCGCCCGTCAGTCATGTGTCTAATATTTGAACCCACAGGAAGAGAAAAAAAAGAAAGAAAGACAATTTTAAAAAAAGAAAAAAAAGTCCCATATACATGTATTACTATCACCAAACAGCACATCGATATGTGTTTATATCTTTGAAACTTAATTCATTTGGGAGTGTCAAAGGCAGGGAAGGGGATAATGCTGGGACAGAGTTTCCTTTCTGTTCTTGTTAGTTGTTGTAACTTGACATTTCACTTGCATAGTTTAATTATTCTCTGTGTGTGTGCGCATGTGTATGTGCGTGTGTGTGTGTGTGTGCGCGTGTGTGCGTGCGTGCGTGTGTGTGTGTGTGTGTGTGTGTGTGTGTGTGTGTTGTGTGTGTGTGTGTGTGTGTGTGTGTGTGTGTGTGTGTGTGTGTGTGTGTGTGTGTTTTGTTGTTGTTGTTTGTTTCCTTGTATTTTTTATGTTTTGAAGCCAGAGACAAGCTGTCCCTGATGAATGTAACAGTAACAGCTAATGATATGTTGCCAACAT
>NC_134902.1:14336363-14358863 GCF_041734735.1 Babylonia areolata | reverse complement strand
CAAGGTGTGCAAGATGTCAAATTATTTTTGTGTGACCATAAAGATAGACTGATTGCATGCAGTTGGCAAGAGTGGAATTTTCATGTTGATAATAGTGATAGGTTTTGCGTGTATAGGAGGCATTTTGTACTGGTCATGATGTTAGGATTTACCTGCGTATGAGCTAAGACAGACCCTTGAAATTTATTATGACAAGATTTTGTTTTGGTATTTCAGAAATTTCTCAGCATTATTATTGTTGCAGGAAACTTTTCTGCACTTGATTTAATGTGTCCATTGTGCAAAAGTGAAAATGAAGATGAGCCGCATTTTGTTTTATGTTGTTCTGCTTTAACTACTTTGAGAGTACGATATATCCCACTAGCTTTTTATAGATATCCCAGTCAATTTCGTTAAAGCCTACTTGTAGCATATGAAAAAGAAAGCGTCATAAGGAATTTGTCAGTATTCTTATACAAGCCATTGCAATTCAGAATCTGTCGCAACTTCATGATTTTCTTCAGTGACTGTGCTTGTTTGTTTATTTTACCCCTTCACGAGGGGCGATGGCCTTTATATGAATAAAACATCCGCATCCGCATCAGCATCTCTCTTTATGATTCACAAATTGAAATCAAGCCATAGCAGGGGGAAAGAGCGGGAAAGGAAAGAGCAGAAAACACACTTCAACATCACCACCTCACAAAAAGTTACATGTGACTTGTTTATGTTTCTCAAGTCAGCCAGGCGTGTGCCTTTGTGACCAGGACAGACACACAATGCCTTCCGCAGTGAAGCTGAATGTACATGTGAGATAAACTTGGCCTGGACTCCACCACCACAAGTTAGCAGTGTCTGACCGCCTGTAAGTGGAGTGAAAGCGGAGGAAAGCTCTGGTTCAGGGAGCACTCGACAAGACGTCTGTCAGGCAGGAGTCCTTGTGGGGATATAATCAAATGTGATGTGTCATTTTATTCCCCGCTGATTCCCCCCGCCCCCCGAGCCCCCAGCCACCCCCCCCAACCCCCAGTTTCAGGAAAAGGGACGACACTGAAGACAATGAGCGTGAGCAGCATTGATATGCATCCATGCATCCACTGTTTTTTTGGTTTTTTTTTTGTATTCTGTTGTTTTATTTTATTTTTTTTATTTATGGTTGTCACGTTTTTCGTTTTCCTTGAATGTGTTTGTGCTAAGAAAATTTTAATTCATTGGCAGTTGCCTGTGTCTAAAATTGAGATGAAAGTAGCTTAGATGGTATACTTGTAGGTACAGTGTGGTTACTATTTTTATTTGTTTTTGGAAAACCAGTAAATGTATTGTGTATAGATACTATTCATAAAAGACTGAACTAAAACAAGCCATAAAAACTTTTTCTACATAAAACGACTTATCTCTACCTCTGTCTCTCTCTGACGATTAGTCTGTCTGTCTGTACCTATCTATTTATCTGTCTATCTATCTGTCTGTCTGTCTGACTGACTGTCTATCTATCTGTCTGTCTGTCTGTCTGTGTCTGTCTGCCTATCAGCTTATCTATCTATCTATCCATCAGTCTATCTATCTCTATCTATCTATCTATCTGTCTGTCTATCTATCTATCTTTCTATCTATCTATTTATCTGTCTGGCTGTCTATCTATCTGTCTATCTACCTGTCTATCTGTCTGTTTATCTATCTAATCTATCTGTCTGTCTTGCCTGTTTATCTGTCTGTCTGTCTGTCTATTTATCTGTCTGTCTGCCTATCTATTTATCTATCTGTTTATCTATCTGTCTGTCTATCTATCTGTCTGTCTGCCTGCCTGTCTGTCTATCTATCTATCTATCTATCTGTCTGTCTGTCTGTCTGTCTGTCTGTTTCTTACTTTCTGTGCTGCTTTGACATGATGATGCATTCTTTCTTCTTTCTTGTTCTTTGCAATTTTTTTTTCCTTTTTACTGTCTTGTTGAGGGCTGATAAAAAGAAAACAGCAATGTTTGCTTTCACTATAACTCTCATAAGATTAAACTTATTCATTCATTCATTCAGTTATTCATTCATTTGTTTGTCTAGCTCTCTCATTTCAACATTTACAGATGTGACACAGATAGACAGACAGACAGACGTGTATACTGGTATTATGCAGCATAAAATAATGAATGATTGGAATCGCTTCATAAAGCCATATAAAATTTTCTTTACATTTTGTTATAAAAAAAAAAAGAGCTGAAATTTAAATGTTTTTAGTCTTTTGATTGCATAGAATATTTGAAAAAAGTGTATTGGAATATGTGTTTTGTGTTGATCATCTGGATTATGAAATGGTTTCTCTTTCATAGACTGAATAAATGAATGTAAAATATGTCACTGTGCGTTCCATTCAGACTCTCCACACACAAAAAGGAGAGCTTGCAGCAGCATCAGGTTGTGGGTTTGTAATGCAAATAGAGCTTCCTTCACAGGAAGTTATGATAGCAGTGTACATTTTTCTTCATTATTATTCATTGCCAAAGGAATTCTGTGTTGTGCATGTGTGTGTGTGTGTGTGTGTTGTGTGTGTGTGTGTGTGTGTGTGTGTGTTGTGTTCATGTGATAGTGTATGTGCATGTGCGTCTTTGTGTGTGTGCATGTGTGTGTGTGTGTGTGTGTGTGTGTGTGAGAGAGAGAGTCAGTGCTCAGTGCATGTGTGCACAGCTATTGTCTTATTTTTTTCTTTTATTTCACCTCTTTTCAGTTTTTGCGATTTTGAATGGTTTCATTAAGATTTGTTTTTCATTTTCTTTTGTCAGTTGAGTTCTTTGTAGACTCTTTTCTACTTTCTTTTTGCATCAGTTTCACAGTTTTTGCAGTCTGGAATGTACACACACACACACACACACACACACACACACACACACACACACACACACACACACACACACATACTAAACACACAAACACAGACACACACACACACACACACACACACACACACACTAAAACACACACACATACTAAAACACACAAACACAGACACAAACAAATACATACACACACACTAAAATACTAAAATACCAGCACACTAACACTAACCCCCTGGCCCCCCACCCCCTGTTCCCCATACACACGCATACTCAACATTTACTCAAGAAAGTAGTACACTAGGTGTTGTTTTACTTCGCTTTCTCATTTTTGTTCAGGTAAGCCTGGTTGGTCAGAAGTAAGATACATTTGATTTGATCAACAGCGACTTGATCCCCCAACAGTTCAGGGTCTTGCTGTCAATACTGCACAGTTGTCAGCCCACATATTGCCAGCTGTTCCACCATTAGCTTGCGGCATTAACACACACCGCCCAGCCTCAGAAATCAGCGCCTGCCCGCAGTCAGAGCGACTGTGCTTTAATGCAGCAGATGGGATCGGACATCGCCCCAGCTGGGAAAGGCTTCTCTTGCCCCACAGGCTCGTTTGAGGGAGGTTCAAAATGTGCTGAAATGCAAACTGCTTCAACAGTTGTTTTTTTCAGTTCATGAAGGTGACTGTGTCATTTACAGCCTTCGCTGGAGCTCTGTCCAAGTGATGGTTGCATGAAACAGAGTTGTCAGTGTCAGGTGAACTGAGAAACCAGACTGAAGACAGAGAAACCTCCCAGCGGTTATAATCGTGGCTGACTATATGTTGGAGAGGTTTTGGGTGTATATGAAAAGGATCGGCTGTTTTTGACACCCGACACACATCTTCAACGTTCCTTGCTGCATTCAGCAAGTTGGGTGTGTTATCTTTGCATTTAGTACCTGTCATGCATGACTGTTTGGTGGCCGGCGAAGCGTGTCGCTGGGATGAGAGGGTAGACCAGAGTGAAAACGTTTCTGTGAAAACAGCAGTTATTTACGTACAGTGTGGCAGCTGAGGCGGAAAAGGAGTGCAGAACATAATTACGTTTAGACATTTCCTATATTTTCAACAGCTCCTGATCCTATTTTGTGATAAGTCAGCAGAACGCAAAGCCTCCCATATCAGTTTAATCTTCTTCCCTTGATAGTACAGCTGTGAGGGAAATGAATCAAGGAAATGGTTATTGCTAACCGTTGTAATAAAGGCCAGAAGCAGAGCTGTTTTGAAGAGTGGTTCACTTAACAATAGTGTGGTGTCCTCTGCAAATGCTCACTTGTCCAGAGTTTTATGTAACGGTGTATGTGTCACATCAGCAGCAGTGCATCGGCAGGCAGCACACCCAGCAGGTGTATCCTGGAGGTTATGTTCCCATTTCTGAAATGGAATTTCATACTTTGATAACAAAAAAAAGATATTTTGAGCAGTTAAACTACTAATGTGGACTGAGTGAAGGAACAAGAAGAATAAACGTTTAATTCCATCTGCTGTGGTGTCATTGCAGAGCAAGAGGACGCTGCACATGAGAGCTGGGTCTGTTGATCAGGGGAGAAAGAAGAGACCCAGACCATGGACACAGGCAGCAGAATGGAATCCCTGTCAGTGTCAGACCTGGAGTCAGCCATGGTGAAGGTGTCCGGAAGCCGGGGGTCCATGCCCAACAAACCCCACACCCTCAGCCTCCCACAGATGATCCTCCTCAACTCCGTGGTGTGCGGGGTGGAGATCTGTGCGTGCGCTGGCTTCACCTACATCCCACCCATGCTGCTGAAGGCAGGTTACTCTGAGGAGGAGATGAACGTTCTCCTGGGGATGGGGCCTCTCCTGGCGCTCATCTTTGTTCCGATCATCGGCCGAGTGAGTGACTCTTGCAAAAGTCGGTTTGGACGCCGACGTCCGTACATTCTGGGCCTGTCCATAGTGCTGGTGGTGTCCATGTACATGATCCCCTTCGGGGAGTACTTCAGTGTGATGGCGCTGGGCGACATCCCACTCAGTCACCGGCTGGGGGTGGGCTTCCTGACAGGTGGGGTCCATCCTGTTGGACTTCACCAGCCAGGCCTGCCTGACGCCCTGCGAGGCCATGCTGAGCGACGTGTCTCGAGAGTCCCACCAGCACGACCGGATCTTCACCATCTACTCCGTCATGGTCAGCCTGGGGGGGATCCTGGGCTACCTGCTGACCGCCATCGACTGGACCTCCAACTCGGTCGGCAGCTACTTTGGTGGCCAGGAAGCATCCATCTTCTCCATGCTGATCGTCATCTTTACCATGTGTCTGACTGCCACGCTCATCATCGCAGACGAGGTGCCCTTCACCGGCCACTTCACCCCCCACATGATCTCCCATGACCACATTCCTGCCATAGACGGGGACAGCCCCTCCTCCATCGTGGCCATATCGGGGGACAAGAGCCTCTCGCCGGGCAAGGCCCCAACCATGCAGAACGCGCAGGAGTCCGGGTATGAGTCGTCCAGCAGTGAGGACGACAGTGTGCGCTCTGACTCCTACCTGAAGGACAGGACTCGAGTGTTCCGCGGGGGGTCACGGCGCACGCCCAAGCCCTTCCGCTCCCTGGCGCGCTACTTCACCAAGCTGAGCATCATGGTGCGGGCGCGGGGCCTGAGCCATGTCCTGCACTGTGTGAAGATCATCATCCAGGACATCAACCGCCTGCTGCCGGAGCCGGTCCGCGACATGTTCTGCATACCCCTGGTGCTGCGCTACCTGGCGCTGGCCAACTTCTGCTCCTGGACGGCCGTCATGGGCTTCAACCTGTACTTCACCGACTTTGTTGGGCAGGTGAGACACTGACTGTCTTTGTTGGGCAGGTGAGACATTGACTGACTTTGTTGGGCAGTTGAGACATTGACTGACTTTGTTGGGCAGGTGAGACACTGACTGTCTTTGGGGGCGGGTAAGACACTGACTTCGTCGGGCAGGTAAGACACTGACTTTGTGGGGCAGGTAAGACACTGACTTTGTGGGGCAGGTAAGACACTGTGGGGCAGGTAAGACACTGACTTTGTGGGGCAGGTAAAACACAGACTTTGTGGGGCAGGTCAGTCACTGTGGGGCAGGTAAGACACTGACTTTGTGGGGCAGGTAAGACACTGACTTTGTGGGGCAGGTCAGTCACTGTGGGGCAGGTAAGACACTGACTTTGTGGGGCAGGTAAGACACTGACTTTGTGGGGCAGGTAAGACACTGACTTTGTGGGGCAGGTAAGTCACTGTGGGGCAGGTAAGACACTGACTTTGTGGGGCAGGTAAGACACTGTGGGGCAGGTAAGACACTGACACTGTGGGGCAGGTAAGACGCTGACTTTGTGGGGCAGGTAAGACACTGTGGGGCAGGTAAGACACTGTGGGGAAGGTAAGAGTGGGGCAGGTAAGATGCTGACTTTGTGGGGCAGGTAAGACACTGTGGGGCAGGTAAGACACTGTGGGGCAGGTAAGACACTGTGGGGCAGGTAAGACGCTGACTTTGTGGGGCTGGTAAGACACTGTGGGGCAGGTAAAACACTGTGGGGCAGGTAAGACACTGACTTTGTGGGGCAGGTAAGACACTGTGGGGCAGGTAAGACACTGTGGGGCAGGTAAGACGCTGACTTTGTGGGGCAGGTAAGACACTGTGGGGCAGGTAAGACACTGTGGGGCAGGTAAGACACTGTGGGGTAGGTAAGACGCTGACTTTGTGGGGAAGGTGAGACACTGCTGACTTTGTGGGGCAGGTGAGACACTGCTGACTTTGTGGGGCAGGTGAGACACTGCTGACTTTGTGGGGCAGGTGAGACACTGCTGACTTTGTGGGGCAGGTAAGACGCTGACTGTGTGGGGCAGGTAAGACGCTGACTGTGTGGGGCAGGTAAGACGCTAACTTTGTGGGGCAGGTGAGACACTGACTTTATGGGGCAGGTAAGACGCTGACTATGTAGGGCAGGTATGACTGTGGGGTAGGTAAGACACAAGACACTGACTTTGTGGGCCAGGTGAGACACTGCTGACTTTGTGGGGCAGGTAAGACACTGACTTTGTGGGGCAGGAGTTACTTTGGGGCAGGTAAGACACTGACTTTGTGGGGCAGGAGTTACTTTGGGACAGGTAAGACACTGACTTTGTGGGGCAGGTAAGACACTGACTTTGTGGGGCAGGAGTTACTTTGGGGCAGGTAATACACTGACTTTGTGAGGCAGGAGTTACTTTGGGGCAGGTAAGACACTGACTTTGTGGGGCAGGTAAGACACTGACTTTGTGGGGCAGGAGTTACTTTGGGGCAGGTAAGACACTGACTATGTGGGGCAGGTAAGACACTGACTTTGTGGGGCAGGTGTGACTTTGGGGCAGGTAAGACACTTACTTTGTGGGGCAGGTAAGACACTGACTTTGTGGGGTGGGTGAGACACTGCTGACTTTGTGGGGTGGGTGAGACACGACTGTCTTTGTGGGGTGGGTGAGACACTCCTGACTTTGTGGGGTGGGTGAGACACTGCTGACTTTGTGGGGTGGGTGAGACACTCCTGACTTTGTGGGGTGGGTGAGACACTACTGAGTTTGTTGGGCAGGTAAGATTATAACTTTATGGGTGAGGCAAGACACTTTGTGGGCCAGGTATGACTGTGTGGCAGGTAAGACACTGACTCTGTAGGGCAGATGATACACTGACTTCGTGGGACAGGTAAGACACTGACTTTGTGAGCCAGGTAAGACACTACTGACTTTGTGGGGCAGGTAAGACACTGACTTTGTGGTGCAGGTATGACACTGACTTTGTGTGACACTGACTTTGTGGGGCAGGTAAGACACTGACTTTCTGGTGCAGGCATGACACTGACTTTGTGTGACACTGACTTTGTGGGGCAGGTAAGACACTGACTTTGTGGTGCAGGTATGACTGTGAGCCAGGTAAGACACTGACTTTGTTGGCCAGATAAAACACAGTTTGTTGGCCAGGTATGACTGTGGGAAAGGTAGGACACTGACTTTGTGGGCCAGATAAGACACTGACCTTATGGGCCAGGTAAGACACTGTGGGCCAGGTAGGACACTGACCTTGTTGGCCAGGTAAGACACTGACTTTGTGTAAGACTCTGACTTTGTGAGCCAGGTAAGACAGAGAGAAAGAGCTCAACTGTCCAGGGCACAGGTGTCCTGCTGTGTGCCTTTGCTTTGTGTGGCATAGCAGAACATGATATTGATGATGGTGTGTTGAAAAATGAGATCTCTGTGTAGACTTTGTTGTTCAATAAATGAAGTGTGTGTGTGTGTGTGTGTGTGTGTGTGTGTGTGTGTGTGTGTGTGTGTGATGTACCTTTTGTGGTAAGATTTCTCCATGTGTGTGCAGTGTACCTTTTGTGGTAAGATTGCTCCAAGTGGAGTATGGTGGGATAGATCTGTGTGTGTGTGTGTGTGTGTGTGTGTGTGTGTGTGTGTGTGTGTTTGTGATGTTGGTTTGTTGGAGCTGTGTTGATCTGGATCTGGTAGAAGTTATGGAGCATTGTGTGCTGATAAAGAGTGGATCTGTCTGCATGCATGATGTAGCATGATGAAAAGAGGAAGGCTTCACATTGTGTGTTTGGGATGTGCATGGGGGCAATGTGACTGAGACTGAAAATGCTGGAGACAGGGAAGCAGCTTCCCCAAAAAAAGCAAAAAACAAAAACAAAACAACAACAAAACACACAGACACACACACACACACACACACACACAAACAGCCCCCCAAAACCCACTTCTTTTTGGGTGGGCGTGGAGGTTGGGGGTATGTGCCCTATAATTTGAATGCCTCACAGACTGAAGTTTTGTGAAAAATATGGTAAATGAAATAGATGACATAGCAGTACATAATAAAATATGGCAGATTGGTATACATGTACATTACTACATCCCTCATACCTGTCAGTTGTGGCTTTCCCCTACCACTCAGTTCTGGGGAAAGTTTTGGATGTGAAACAGGAGCTGGAGAAAAAGGATTCATTGGTCTGACAGGCTGGACTGTGATCACAGGAAGGTTAAGAAGATTGTTTAGGTGAGGTTGTTGCCTGTGTCGGTTGCATGTTGCATCTTTGGTCAAATTTGTATTGTATTTGTATTTCTTTTTTGTTGTTGTCACAACAGATTTCTCTATGTGAAATTCGGGCTGCTCTCCTCCAGGAAGAGCGCGTCGCTACACTACAGCGCCACCCATTTTAAAAATATTTTTTCCTGCATGCAGTTTTATTTGTTTTTCCTTTCAAAGTGGATTTTTTTTCTGAATTTTGCCAGGAACGCTGCTTTCGTTGCCATGGGTTCTTTTACATATGCTAAGTGCTGCTTCTTTTTCTTTTTTTCTTTTTTTACACTGGAAACCCCAACCTGCCTGTCAAATGAGCAAAGGTTACCTGTCAGTTAATTTCCTTTTTTTACCCCCTGCTGTTAGACAGTGTACAATGAATTGCTTGATTGCTTGATATGGAGCGAGATAATTTGAGCGCACTGGTTTGAATCACGGTTCAGCTGCAGATATTTTCTCACCTAGCACTAGACCTTGAGTGGTGGTCTGGACACTAGTCATTCAGAAGAAACAATAAACCGAGGTCCCTTGTGCAGCATGCACTTAGCGAACGTAAAAGAACACATGGCTACAAAAGGGTTGTTCCTGGCAAAATTCTGTTGAAAAATCCACTTTGAAAGGAAAAACAAATAAAACTGCATGCAGGAAAAAATATTTTAAAAATGGGTGGCACTGTAGTGTAGCGACACACTCACACCCACGGCAACAAAAGGGTTGTTCCTGGCAAAATTCTGTTGAAAAATCCACTTTGATAGGAAAAACAAATAAAAACTGCACGCAGGAAAAACTACAAAAAAAAAAAGAAAAGAAAAAAAAAGGATGTCGCAGTACTGTGCTCTGGGGAGAGCAGCCCAAATTTCACACAGAGAAACCTGTTGTGATAAAAAGAAATACAAATACAAATACTATATATATACTAAGGAAAACCCCAACCTGCTAGTAAAATGAGCAAAGGTTACTTGTCAGTTAGATGCCGGACTTCTGCGTTCTTGGACTGCAATGCCCATGTTCACTTGTTTGCATGTACGTGTGTGCTTTTACTCTTTTTTTTTCTTCTGATATATCTCTTCAGCGCTTGTCCGTTCTTGTTCTATCTAATGCTCCTTCCCCTTCTTTGCAATCATCTGCCGATTCACGTATTCTTTGTATTCCACATAATGGAAAAAAAAAAAATTACAAGGACAGCATGCCTTCTCATGCCTTGGTTTTGTCACCTGGAATAAACCCTTCCAAATTTTGCAATGATTGAATGAAGAAAGAGTTTGAATCTGGCCTTGAAACACATTTGTACAAGTCTGTTCTCATGGTTGTGTTGGTGTTGGCATGTGGCTTGTGTGCGTGTGTGTGTGCATGTGTGTGTGTGTGTGTGTGTGTGTGTGTGCGCATGCTCGTGTGTGCGTGCTTTGTCACTGACACATTTGATTTGTCTTGTTCGCAAGTTTTTATTGTGGTGTCCTGTGGTGTCAGTTTTATATATATAAAAAAAATCCCCCCCATATTGATGTTAATTGTTAGCGCTCTTGGCCCCTGTGTTAAGGAGGTAGAGTGCATTATAAATGCTCATTATCATAATGATTATTATGATTTTGATGAGGATGATGATTATGGTTATCATTGTCATCATTTTTATGTGTATGACTGTCAGTTTAATTAAGTCTTTCACTGCCATGGGCGACTTAAGTTGACTAGACAGTGCACCACCATAGGCGACTTTAGTTGACTAGACAGTGCACCGCCATAGGCGACTTTAGTTGACTAGACAGTGCACCTAGTCAACAGTGCACCACCATAGGTGACTTTAGTTGACTAGACAGTGCACCGCCATAGGTGACTTTAGTTGACTAGACAGTGCACCACCATAGGTGACTCTAGACAGTGCACCACCATAGGCGACTTTAGTTGACTAGACAGAGTACCGCCATAGGTGACTTTAGTTGACTAGACAGTGCACCACCATGGGCGACTTTAGTTGACTAGATAGTGCACCACCATAGGCGACTTTAGTTGACTAGACAGTGCACCACCATAGGTGACTGTAGTTGACTAGACAGTGCACCACCATGGGCGACTTTAGTTGACTAGACAGTGCACCACCATAGGTGACTTTAGTTGACTAGACAGTGCACCACCATAGGTGACTTTAGTTGACTAGACAGTGCACCACCATGGGCGACTTTAGTTGACTAGATAGTGCACCACCATAGGCGACTTTAGTTGACTAGACAGTGCACTGCCATAGACGACTTAAGTTGACAAGACAGTGCACTGCCATAGGCGACTTTAGTTGTAATCAAGGGTCATGTTAACAGACTATTTTTCACATTGTAGCAAAGCTTGACAGCAGCTGCCAGTTTCCCTGCCAGTAGAACAATGACTGACCTTTGCTCCGTTACTGAGTTTGAAGTGAACAAGCCCTTTGTGTTGTTTTGACATGAAGCGAAGCCTGTGACTGACAGCATCGTTTCTGAAATACTTGGTGCAGGGCAGTGTGTTTAACATAGGACTTTGGCACAATAGCTGAGTGGATAAAGCGTTGGACTTAAAGCAACGGCACCTGGTGGGTAAAGTGTGGAGATTTTTTCCGATTTCTCAGGTCAACCTACGTGCAGACCTGCTAGTGCCTGAACCCTCTTCGTGTGCATACGCAAGCAGAATATCAAATAAGCCCGTTAGAGATCCTGTAATCCATGTCAGTGTTTGGTGGGTTTTGGAAACAAGAATATACCCAGCATGCACACCCCCAAAAATGGAGTATGGCTGCCTACATGGCGGGGTAAATAAACAAAATGGTCATGCAGGTAAAAAAAAAAAATGTTGCATGCCTGTGTGTGTATGTTTGCATGCCTGAAATCTGATTGAATGACACAGGAAATGAATGGTGAGTGCCCAATGGCAGCCGTCATTTGGCTCTACCCAGGTAGGCAGCCTGTTGTGCAAATGACTCCGTGTTGGTAAAGCGCTAAGAGCTTGGTCTCCGACCGAGGATAGGCGCTATATAAGTATCCATATCATTCATTCATTTATTCATGAAAGAGTCGAATTTTTTAATAAGATTTCCTTCTTCTGCCCCCCCCCCCCCCCCTCCCCTCTCTCTCTCATGGTCAGGTGGTGTACAACGGGAACCCCAACCTGCCCAGCAGCTCAGCGGAGGGCCAGGCGTACGACGAGGGGGTGCGCATGGGCAGCTGGGGCCTGCTGATCCACTGCCTGACCTCCGCCGTCTACTCCGTGGTGGTGGAGCGCCTGGCCTGTAGCTACGGCTACAAGATGACCTACATGATGGGCATGACCTCCTTCTGCTTCGCCATGGCCGGCATGGTGCTGTTCCGCAACATCTACTTCGTCACGCTCATGGCCGGGCTGACAGGGTTCGCCTACGCCACGCTGACCACCATCCCCTTCATGCTGGTGACGCAGTACCACACCGACAAGAAGGTGGGTTTGGGAGGAGGGTGTTGGGGGGGGGAGGAGGGTTTGGTTAAGTGTGGGTGGGGGATTTGGTTCGGTTAGTGTGGGGTGGGGGGTTTGGTCAGTGGGGGATTTGGTGGCGCTGTATCATGCCGCTGAAAAGGTGGGTTGGGAGTTCTGTTAGTTGTGGGTGGGGGATTTGGTTAGTGGGGGATTTGGTGACGCAGTATCACACTGATAAGAAGGTGGGTTGGGGGATTTGATTAGTGGGGGTGGGGGATTTGGTTAGTGAGGGATTTGGTTAGTGGGGATGGGGGATTTGGTTAGATGGGGGATTTGGTTAGATGGGGGATTTGGTTAGTGGGGATGGGGGATTTGGTTAGGTGGGGGATTTGGTTAGTGGGGATGGGGGATTTGGTTAGGTGGGGGATTTGGTTAGTGTGGATGGGGGATTTGGTGACACAGTACCACACCGATAAGAAGGTGGGTGGGGGATTTGGTTAGTGGGGGATTAGGTGATGCATTTTTGGGGGGATTTGGTTAGTGGGGGGGGGATTTGGTGACGCATTGTCACACCAATAAGAAGGTAGGTGGGGGATTTGGCGACATAGTATCGCAATGATAAGAGGGTGCATGGGGACTTTGGTTAGTGAGGGATTTGGTGACTTAGTATCACGCTGATAAGATGGTAGTTTGAGGAATTTGGTTAGCGGGGGATTTGGTGTTGCAGCTTTACACCGATAAGAAGGTGGGTGGGGGATTTGGTGACGTAGTATCACACTGATAGGAAGGTGGGTTGGGGGATTTGGTCAGTGGGGGATTTGGTGACGTAGTATCACACTGATAGGAAGGTGGGTGGGGGATTTGGTGACGTAGTATCACACTGATAGGAAGGTGGGTTGGGGGATTTGGTCAGTGGGGGATTTGGTGACGCAGTATCATGCCGATAACAAGGTGGGTTGGAGGTTTTGTTAGTTGTGGGTGGGGGATTTGGTGACGCAGTATCACACCGATAACAAGGTTGGTTGGGGGGGATTGGGTTTGTGGGGATGGGGGATTTTGTTAGTGTGGGTGGGGGGTTTGGTGACACAGTATCACATCGATAAGGAGTTGGGTTGGGGTTTTTTTTAGTTAGGTGGGGTGGGGGATTTGGTTAGTGTGGATGGGGAATTTGGTGACACAGTATCACACTGATAAGAGAGTGGGTTGGGAGGGGATTTGGTGTTAACAGTGATAACAAGGTGGGTTGGAGGATTTGGTAAGTGGGGGTGGGGGATTTGATTTGGTGGGGGGATTTGGTGACGCAGTACCACACTGATATGAAGGTGGGTTGGGGGATTTGGTTAGTGGGGGTGGGGGATTTGATTGGGTGGGGGGATTTGGTGACGCAGTACCACACCGATAAGAAGGTGGGTGGGGGATTTGGTTAGTGGGGGATTTAGTGACGTAGTATCACACCGATAAGAGAGTGGGTGGGGGATTTGGTTAGTGGGGGATTTGGTGATGCAGTATCACACGGATAAGGTGTGTTGGGGATTTGGTGACACAGTATCACACTGATAAGAAGGTAGGTGGGGGATTTGGTTTGTGGGGGTATTAGTGACGCATTATCACACTGATTAGAAGGTGGGTTGGGGGATTTGGTTTGTGGAGGATTTGGCGACTTGGTATCACACTGATATGGTGTTTGGGGGTGGTGGTGGGGAAAGGGATGTTCAGTCTCAGTAGTTTTGATTGATTGATATGGATACTTATATAGCGCCTAACTTCTGTCAGAAACTTGATTGGTTGATATGGATGGAGAACTTATATATCGTCTATCTTCGGTCAGAAATTGATTGATATGGATACTTATATATAGCGCCTGTAGATCTTCGTTTACAGACTTCAGTGATTCGGTCAGTAACCAAGCTCAAAGCGCTTTACGAACATGGAGTCATTTGCACAACAGGCTGCCTTCCTGTGTAGAGCTGACTGAGAACTACCAAGAGGTGCTCATCATTCATTTTCCTGCGTCATTCACACACACACACACACACACACACACGTACACACGTACACACACACACACACACAGAGTGTGACATTTAATTTTCTTGTGGTGTTTGTGTCCCACGGTTGAGGATGTTTCCATAGTATACGGATTTTCACATTTTCATTTTGGCGATTTAAAAACAAAAGGGTTTAAAAACGGATTTTCACATTTTCATTTTGGCGATTTAAAAACAAAAGGGTTTAAAAAAAAAAAAAAAGAAAAAAAAGATTCTTTGTTTTACTTTGTTTCTGTATTAAGACATGCACTTTTGGTTTGGCGTACCCTGGATCCTGGCTGCAGACTCACGCTGTCTGCTGTCTTTCACTGTCTGTCTTTCTCTCTTTTCTTTCTGTCTGAGTGTCTCTCACTCTGTTATTGTTGTGTGCGTGTGTGTGTGTGTGTGCGTGTGTGTGTGTGTGTGCAGGGTGGGTGAGTGGGTGGGTTGCTGCTGTTGTTGTTTTTTCCCCTCTCTCTTTCTCTGTGTTGGTTGTTCCCTCACTCATTTTAGGATGGGAGTATCACAAATCAGTGTTCACAAATACCGTTTATTCAAGGAATCAAGAAAGCTGGAATTGTCCATTTTGTAGTAACTCACTTGAAACCGAAATTAACTTCACTTTTGAGTGCCCTAAGTATGAAGACTTTAAGATCTAAGTATTTACAGAATATTGTCAATTTCGAAATTCATAATCTGGAATTTGTGAGAGTTCCAGAAGAGAGTAGTTTTGTTTTTTTGCGAAGTTTCTTTTTTTTTTATGCCTTTAACTAATCTTAGATCCCAGATCTTGAATGCAGTCCAAAATATACAATTGTGAAGCAGCGTATTCTTCTTCTTCTTCTTCTGCGTTCACTTCGTATGCACACGAGTGGGCTTTTGTGTGTATGACCGTTTTTACCCCGCCATGTAGGCAGCCATACTCCGTTTTTCGGGGGTGGGCATGCTGGGTATGTTCTTGTTTCCATAACCCACCGAACGCTGACATGGATTACAGGATCTTTAACGTGCGTATTTGATCTTCTGCTTGCATATACACACGAAGGGGGTTCAGGCACTAGCAGGTCTGCACATATGTTGACCTGGGAGATCGTAAAAATCTCCACCCTTTACCCACCAGGCGCCGTCACCGTGATTCGAACCCGGGACCCGCAGATTGACAGTCCAACGCTTTAACCACTCGGCTATTGCGCCCGTCAAGCAGCGTATTAAAGAGACCAGTTTATGGTTTATCAAGGTATCACAGAAATAATTCTCTCCATGAAATATTTGCTAACTACTCATGTATGGGTTTTGCAGGGGTGTGGGGGGTGGGGTCTTTCCTGTTTTCTTTTTTTTTTCCTCATGTAAATAAGAAAATATCTGTCGACTGTGAACCCCCATTGAAAGGGGCTGTGGCCTATTCACTAAACTAGTGTCAGTGTCAGTGTCTGTGTTGGTTGTTTATGGTAGTACTTACCATAGGGGAGAAAGAAAAAAAAGAAAAAAAGAAGCAGAGTTCCTGTGATTGTCATTGTAACTCTGGTCTCTCTCCCTTGGTCACTTTGTCTCTATATTGATGTTTGTGTGTCATTGTGTCTCTATGTTGATGTTTGTGTGTCATTGTCTCTCTATATTGATGTTTGTGTGTCATTGTCTCTCTGTATTGATGTTTGTGTGTCATTGTCTCTCTATATTGATGTTTGTGTGTCATTGTGTCTCTATATTGATTGTGTGTCGTGTCTCTATATTGATGTTTGTGTGTCATTGTGTCTCTATATTGATGTTTGTGTTTTCATTGTGTCTCTATATCGATGTTTGTGTGTCATTGTAATATTGATGTTTGTGTGTCATTGTGTCTCTATATTGATGTTTGTGTGTCATTGTGTCTCTATATTGATTGTGTGTCATTGTGTCTCTATATTGATGTTTGTGTGTCATTGTGTCTCTGTGTTGATGTTTGTGTGTCATTGTCTCTCTATATTGATGTTTGTGTGTCATTGTCTCTCTATATTGATGTTTGTGTGTCATTGTCTCTCTATATTGATGTTTGTGTGTCATTGTCTCTCTATATTGATGTTTGTGTGTCATTGTCTCTCTGTGTTGATGTTTGTGTGTCATTGTGTCTCTATATTGATGTTTTTGTGTCATTGTCTCTCCATGTTGATGTTTGTGTGTCATTGTCTCTCTCTATATTGATGTTTGTGTGTCATTGTCTCTCCATGTTGATGTTTGTGTGTCATTGTCTCTCCGTGTCTCTCCATGTTGATGTTTGTGTGTCATTGTCTCTCTATATTGATGTTTGTGTGTCATTGTCTCTCTATGTTGATGTTGGTGTGTCATTGTCTCTATATGGATGTTTGTGTGTCATTGTCTCTATATTGATGTTTGTGTGTCATTGTGTCTCTATGTTGATGTTTGTGTGTCATTGTCTCTCTATATTGATGTTTGTGTGTCATTGTAATATTGATGTTTGTGTGTCATTGTGTCTCTATATTGATGTTTGTGTGTCATTGTGTCTCTATATTGATTGTGTGTCATTGTGTCTCTATATTGATGTTTGTGTGTTATTGTGTCTCTATATTGATGTTTGTGTGTCGTTGTCTCTATATTGATGTTTGTGTGTCATTGTGTCTCTATATTGATGTTTGTGTGTCATTGTCTCTCTATGTTGATGTTTGTGTGTCATTGTGTCTCCATATTGATGTTTTTGTGTCATTGTCTCTCCATGTTGATGTTTGTGTGTCATTGTCTCTCTCTATATTGATGTTTGTGTGTCATTGTCTCTGTATTGATGTTTGTGTGTCATTGTCTCTCTATGTTGATGTTTGTGTGTCATTGTCTCTCTATGTTGATGTTTGTCTGTCATTGTCTCTCTCTATATTGATGTTTGTGTGTCATTGTCTCTCCATGTTGATGTTTGTGTGTCATTGTCTCTCCGTGTCTCTCCATGTTGATGTTTGTGTGTCATTGTGTCTCTATGTTGATGTTTGTATGTCATTGTGTCTCTATGTTGATGTTTGTGTGTCATTGTGTCTCTATATTGATGTTTGTGTGTCATTGTCTCTATATTGATGTTTGTGTGTCATTGTCTCTCTATGTTGATGTTTGTGTGTCATTGTCTCTCTATATTGATGTTTGTGTGTCATTGTCTCTCTATGTTGATGTTTGTGTGTCATTGTCTCTCTATGTTGATGTTTGTGTGTCATTGTCTCTCTGTGTTGATGTTTGTGTGTCATTGTCTCTCTGTGTTGATGTTTGTGTGTCATTGTCTCTCTGTGTTGATGTTTGTGTGTCATTGTCTCTCTGTGTTGATGTTTGTGTGTCATTGTCTCTGTATGTTGATGTTTGTGTGTCATTGTCTCTCTGTGTTGATGTTTGTGTGTCATTGTCTCTCCGTGTCTCTCCATGTTGATGTTTGTGTGTCATTGTCTCTATATTGATGTTTGTGTGTCATTGTCTCTCTATGTTGATGTTTGTGTGTCATTGTCTCTCTCTATATTGATGTTTGTGTGTCATTGTCTCTCTCTATATTGATGTTTGTGTGTCATTGTCTCTCTATGTTGATGTTTGTGTGTCATTGTCTCTCTACATTGTCTCTCTATATTGATGTTTGTGTGTCATTGTCTCTCTACATTGTCTCTCTGTATTGATGTTTGTGTGTCATTGTCTCTGTATGTTGATGTTTGTGTGTCATTGTCTCTGTATTGATGTTTGTGTGTCATTGTCTCTCTACATTGTCTCTCTGTATTGATGTTTGTGTGTCATTGTCTCTCTACATTGTCTCTCTGTATTGATGTTTGTGTGTCATTGTCTCTGTATTGATGTTTGTGTGTCATTGTCTATGTTGATGTTTGTGTGTCATTGTCTCTCTTCTCTTGTGTGCCCTTCTCTCCTGCTCCCTTGTTGTTTTCACTCTTCTCTCTTGTTTTCTCTCTCTCCCACATGTCTCACTCTATCTCTTTATCTCATCCTCTCTATAAATACTATCTCCTCTCCTGTCGCTTCCCCCCCCCCCCCCTCTCTCTGTCTCTCTCTTTCTCCCTCTAAATTACGTGTTGTTTCTTATAAATATGATGCTTATTATAATGTTTCTTTTCTCTTTTTTTTTTTTTTTTTTTAATGAATTTGTTAACGTTTACTCATTTCTTGGGGTCTTCTTCACACCTTTTCTTTAGACATTTTTCCCTTTTGAGGGCTGGAGGAAGCAATTGTTTGCTTACTCTAATGCTATCGGAAATAAGATCCATTCATTCATTCATTCATTTATCATTCATTTATTCCTCCCTTCCATCATTCCTTCATTCATTCATCCTCTCTCTCTCTCTCTCTCACTGACTCACTATCTCTCTCATTACCATATTCATATACATTATTGTCATTAATGCAGGTATCATGATTATGTCCTTGTAAATGCTTCTGTGCAATTGAGTGTATTTGAATTTCGTGTATGTTTTTCTATAACCTTTTGTTATCTTGTGAACATTTTGATTTCATTTCTTTTTGCCCTGAGGGCTGGATGTAAAAAAGCATATGCATGCTTATTCCACTTCCCTCATTAAAAAGATTCGTTCGTTCGTTCGTTCTCTCTTCCCCCCCCCCCCCCCCCTCTGTATTTCTGCCTCTGTCTTATGTGATATGATTTCAACTGTTGAAAAAAAAGGGAAGGAAAACTGAATGCATGTTGTAAGATTCCATTGATTTTCCTGAAAGCATCCAGATGTTATTTTTGAAAAGTCGTCTTTTTTTTCCTTTTTTTTTCAAGTATTTCATTTCACAACATGTACACAATGAAAATTTTCTTGTATTGAGAGTTCATTGGAATCTTGGTTTATATGTATATATGTATGTATGTTTGCCTCTCCTTATACCAGTCATTTGACATGTGCACACAGCAGCAAAGAGAAGAAATGTGCTAACACAAATTAGCTTTTTATTCAAGACTGGCATAGCCTCTTTAATCCTGAGTAAGCCACACAGAACACATGGACAATACAGAACAAATACATGGTTGCCTCGGTAGTGTGCATATGTCAAATGATTGGTATAAGGACAGGCCCGGCGCTTCCTTTTTTGAGGAAGTGTCTGGGTTTGTTCCAATGTACCTTTTATTTACCTGTGTGCTAGCTGAATCGGTAGCGTAAGCATCACTGATTTGAAGTTGTGTACCTTGTGTAATGGAGAGAGCTACCACTCTTTACTATTTGTTTATCATATAGCAGTTTCAGTTTCTCAAAGAGGCGTCACTGCATTCATACAAATCAATATACTGCATGAATGCTACACCACGTTTGCTAGGCAGATGCCTGACAGCAGCATAAGCTAACATGTTTGTCAGGTCTTCAGTGCATGGATATGTATTTGTCTGTCTTTTAGAGTGGATTTCTTCTGCAGAATTTTTCCAGAGGACAACACTTATGTCGCCATGGGTTCCTTTCCAGTGCATTACGTGCGTGCTGCGCATGGGACCATGGTTTAGCATCCCATTCCGAATGACTAGACACTCAGTTTGATTTTCCAGTCAACAAACCTGGGAGAAGGGCAAAACTGGAATTTGAACACAGACTCTCTGGAACACTGTATTGGCAGATGAGGGTTTTAACCATTCTGCCACCTTCCTCCTTGTTGGACCTAAAGGTGGAACCTGAGCTTTCAGGACTTGAACTTGCACTGGCAGAAGAGGCTGTGCTGTGAGGTGGGTAGCTGGGGAACCACGCTGAACTAGAACAGACTGCTCAAGGCATTCCTTCCCCACTGCGTGCTTTCTCTCACTGGTTTTGGCCTTGTGTCGAAAAGGCGTTGTTTTCTGTGTCCGTTGGCATTGCAGGGTGGATAACAGTATAGCATCGTAAATTATGTGGCACATTCAGTTTGACACCCTGAAGTGTGTCATATATTGTACAGCAGATTCATTGCGACACTGGCCAGGTTTGGTTAGAAGGGTTGGTCGTGTGGGTGGGCAGAAGTGATTTGACTCGATTTGATAAGTTGTGTACCTTGTGAATGGAGAGAGTTACCACTCTTTACTATTTGATAAGGATGACCCCCCGAGTTTGTAAAGCTCTTAGAGCTTGGTCTCGGACCGAGGATAGGCGCTTTATGAGAGGATAGGCGCTTTATGAGAGGATAGGCGCTTTATGAGAGGATAGGCGCTTTATGAGAGGATAGGCGCTTTATGAGTATCCATATCAAATCAAATTAAATCAAGTGTTCATGGGGTTTTTTCCCCCATAATATTGTTCTAATGTCTAGTGCATATGCTTTAGTAACCTGACAATTAAGCATATAATTTTTGACTGTAGCTTGATGAAGCCTTATGTACATGAAAGTGTGTCTTCACAAGTGACTGACAACGTTGATGTTTTTGACTTTTTGCATTCATTATCAGTTGTTTCGCTTGCCAGTTAAACGACTTCTCTTTTACGAAGTCCTTTAAGTAATTTCCTGTAATTGCATTTTTTTTTTTTTTTAATTATTTTTTCCCCTAAAAATTTCACCCTCATTTCACCCTCATTTGCCCAGTTTCCCCCAACCCTCCATTCATTCACATCTCCCACCCCTTCTAACCGATAATACTCAAACGTATTCATAAATACTTTAACAAAATGTCTTCAGTCACCGATATGTGTGTTGGGACATTAAACAAAATTTCTCCTCCATTTTTCATAATGTTACTTTTGTTCTTCCAGTGAATTGAAAAAAATGTTAGGTTTCAGTTTCAGTTTTTCATGGAAGTGTCACTGCATTCGAACAAATCCATATATACATTGTTACACCACGTCTGACTGGCAGATGCCAGACTTAGCAGCATAATCCTATCTACCAGTGTGCTAGTGAAAATGAAGATTGCCCTCACTGTCAGTGTCTTTATCTGTTCACCTCTTTTTACCTTTTCCCTCTCTCTCTTTGTCTCTTTCCGTCTGTCTGTCTGTCTGTCTGTCACTCTTTCTCTCTCATACTCACATACATCTTCGAATCTTTTTTTTTCTTTCTTATAACATACATGCCTTCTACTTTTCTTTTTTTTTTTTTTTTACATTCAGTACTTCTACGATGTACATATGATATTTGAACATTCGATTTCTTGATGTGCTGAGCCGTTGAACCGTTTGCTTTTGTTTCTCCACTACTTCTGTCACCCAATCCACTTACAGCATCTGGCATTTGGAGACTGGGAAACATTGACTGCTTTCAAACCATGTGTCTCCTTTGCTGAAGTTTGCTGTTGTGTGTCCCAGCTGGAAAAACAAAATTGTGGGGATTCTGTGTAAAATTGTCCTGAACTTTGCCAGTCTGAGTTATTTTCAGTCATGCTTGTTGTTCAGTTGACAGCTTATGTTAAGTGTATTTTCCCCAAAATTACTTCCGCATTTTGCTGCAGCAGATTTTGTTTTTTCTTATTTATTTATTCGGTTCATTAATTCTTGTGTGTTTTTTTTTATTTTTATTTTTATTTTTTATTATTGATACACTCACGCATGCATGCACGTATGCGTGCACACAGAAACACACACACACACACACACACACACACACACACACACAGATTATTTGCATGCATGACAGACTGGAAAAATGAAACAGTTGAAAGAAATGGCAGTGACATTTCACACCTGACACATAGAAATGTATTACGGTGTGAAGTTTTAACAGATGTGCACTAAACACTTCACAATTCATATTGAACGGGCCAGCTGGCACTGTTCCATATAACATGTATAGATTTCACAGGTACCCTAATAGCAACAGAAGGTTAAGGAGTTAGAGCTGGCTGACAGACTTTTATCTGGGTCAGAATCCAATATTCTGTTTTTTTAATTTAATTTTTTAGTTTTTAAAATTATTTTTTATAAAGAGTTCATCCCACACACACACACAAAAAAAAGATGAATAAGAAGGTGGTGATTTTTTGTTTGTTTTATTTTATTTTATTTTTTGAAGAATTTATCCCACCCCAAAAAAGATGACAGCATAAGGGAGTGATGTTGGACGTGCACTGTCCGAGACATTCACATTGTGAGCTCAAGCTGAGGATTGGGGTGTCTGGGGGTGGGGGTGGGGGCCATGGGGGGGGGGGGGGGGGCGCCCTGGTTGTGTACCAGCAGCTGTGAATGGCTTAGCTGGCTGGTTGGTTGGCTGGCTGGCTGATTCCCCTCTGGATGTTGATGTCTGATGCATACACATAAAAGCCCACTCGTG